>NC_091161.1:43590138-43658559 GCF_040958095.1 Procambarus clarkii
AATCACTCCCAAACACATATACACAGAAGTATGTACTGCCTTATACAATCTAGAACATAACTCGGTAATAATATAGTTGTTAAAGAGAAAATAATATATAATGCAAATTTGGCAAGAGCGTAGCACACACTAGACACACACTCCTCACACGTCCAGTACAGATCTACCCGTCAGGCAAGCACATTGTTTTTATAAAAGAAAAACACAATGTACAAAGAACAAAACAGGCAATCGGTGAAGAAGACAATACATGAATACATTCAGCATAAACAGAACAAAGTAATAAGATATGAAAACAAACAAAACACACACAACAAAGAACCAAAGAGTGAAACATACATGACACAAAGCACAAAACAGAAGCAGGCGATGAGTCACAATAACGTGGCTAAAGTATAAAGGATAAAGACATTCCTGTTCGTCTTGTCCTCTCCAATACTTTGGCGAAACTGGCCGTACACTGAATGACAGACTTAAAGAACACAAGATAAGTGTTAAGTCTGCAGACACTAACAATGCTCTCTTCTGCCATGTGAGGGATTCTAATCATCTCATTGATTGGTCTTTCTCCAAAATAATCTTTCCTGTTTCTACTCTACACAGACGCCGTCTTGTTGAATCGGCTCTAATACACAACGTACCCAACATGAACTTGAGTCCTGGCTTTGTTGCTGCGGACTCTTTTCTTTCACAGTATATACTCAAATGCTCTAATCTTTCTAACAAACGTGACCTAACATAAGTTTACCCCTTCCATTTATCTTTCTTTCTCTTTCCTTTCTCTCTTCTCCCTTATACACAGAGATCACACTAACGTGAAGCATCCAATGAACAAATCCACAAGGGCCGTGACGAGGATGCTCCTGGACGAAGGTTCGAATCCTCGTCACGGCCCTTGTGGATTTGTTCTCTTCTCCCTTTTTCTGTTCATTGTCTTCTCCTACGCTCCCTTGCTATCCTCTTCTTATTCCTATTACTATCTCCTTCTCATTCGGTGGTTATAACAGGAGCTGTCTCGTATAGGTCAATAGGCCCTCTGCAGTTATTATTACTTCTCTCCCCTATACTACACCTTACTTTGCTCCTCAGCTCTCTCTTGCCTATTTATTGCCTGTCTCTACTTCCTCATCACAATCGACTTGAGAATGGTCCAGAACGGACCGAAACGTCGTCATCCCTTCACCTTCTAGTGTGTGGTCTGGTCAACACAAAACAGAAAACCCCGAAACGGGCACTGGACACAGAACAAAAAATAGAAAGTTATAAAGAAAACTGCACATGAAATTAATGACATAAATCATATCCATAAAGCTATAAGGACATAAATACAGAAAGACAACACACAATTACAACCAGCCCCACAACCCATACACAGGAGCATAACAGTACACAAAAAATTATCAGCCTCATAAACCACATACAGAGAGGCAAAAGTTCAGAATCACAATGAACAACATAAAGTAAATACATAAAAACAGTTAAAGACAGCAACAAACAACAACAACACAACACCCACACCGCCACACAATATAATAACACGCTACCAAACAGTAAACGAAAGCAGAACATAACACAACACACACTGCCCGTACACATGGAGCGCAGGCCCGGCCAAGCCAAAAAGCCATACGGAAACACACAGGAACAGGCCCACACAGGCGCCAGTAACAAACACCCACACCACACACATACATGCACAAAGACACCCGCCAGAGACCGCAGGCACCGGGAAACAAAAATACACACAAACACAGGAGCAAACACAAGGCAGTACAAATAGAAACGAGAAAACAAAACACAAACATAAACCAAACACAAGGACTATTCATATTTTTCCGGGTATTCCCCCGCCGGAAATCGCAAGCAGTAAGCTATCCAAATTAGCAGGTCGTCATCAGAGATCGGACGACCAGGAGACGCACAAGGCCGAGACATCAAATTCGGCACTCCAATGACGAAACCCCGTGCCCGCGGAACCCAAAGGAAGAAGAACTCCACGGAACAGGACGCACCAGTTCATCAAAGTCAAGTAACAAGGGATTAGTCCCATCAAACACTTCCCCGGAGGACAAGATGAAAGAGAGGGGCTTCTTCCTAGGGGGTCGATCACAGGACTGCACACTTGGAAGTACACCGGGCAGTGCACAAGCACTTGTGTTAGGTCCCTCTCCGGGTGTTGCACAGGGCCGCGCGCAAGGAGGACCCACGGACGCGCCTGGGCCCTCGTCATCGGGAACAGGAGCAGAGACCCCCCGGCGCCACATCTTCCTTCAAAACCACAACGAGGTCGCGATCACCAGGGGCAGCCTCCCAAGGAGGGGAGCCAACAGCAGGAGGTGCAGGGGTCGACACAGGAGGCAGCACAGAGCCCTTCACAGCATCATCACACAAATCCTCACACTCTTCAGCCCACACACGAGGTGGCAACACACACCGATCCGTGCGAGAACGCTTCGAGACTGGACGTTGATCGTTGGTGCTGTCGCCCCTTACAGAAGACACCCGAGAAGAGCCGTCGGCAGGCCCCCACCCCCCGCGGGGTGAGCACGACCCCGGAGTAGAACAGCCCCAACGACACGGGGGATGACGCCACCATCCACAGAGGAGACCGGAACAGGAGAAAGAACAGGTGCAGCTGGCGGAAGGGAAGAGACCAGCACAGGTGAGGGAGCCCGTGGTGACACCGGATCCGTCAGAGGAGAAAAGGCGTGTACAGGAGAGGAATCCTTCGGAAGCGAAGAGGTAGACTGCAGGGACTGGGCCGCACACACCACCACCCTGTCATATGCACCACCATCCGTACACACCGCTCACCAGTCGAGGAACCCGGGACCACCACCAGGTTAGCAGGCGGCAGGGAAACCTCCTCAACCACTCCATCACAAGGCAACAGGTCCTGATCCACCAACGGAGGAAAAATCCTCTTCTCTAAATAAGTTAACAGGTGCAGCTGCTACTCCAGTACAGGCGGCTGCCAGGTGCCCCTCAAAGCCACAACAAATACATGTTCTTGGCTGCCCTGCATAAAAGACCCGCATAGTGTAATGTAGCACATCAAGGTAACCGTGGAGGGAACAGGTGACTTCACCCACAAGGCTTCACAAGTCCACAAGTCTCGTGTGTCCGTGTAACACACGAGACTCCACGCCACCTGCCGGAAGAAACGGAGTTCATACGGAGGGAAACCAATGTACCGAACTAGCCAAAATACCTCCGAAGTAGGGCCTCCGAGAATTCGAAGGGCACACTGTTCAGCGCCACATACGTCACAGAGCAGCAACAGTCTAAAAGAGTAACAGTACCACCATCTCCAGGGAGGGTAAATGAATGACCATCAAATCGGGCGACGAAATCCCGATATACTGCCGCTGAGTGAAACTTCACAAGTACCCGGTGGGTAGTTAACAGCTGGAGTCCGTACACATCGGCCACACTAACACGTAGCATATCCAGCAGAAGTACTTCAAGAGCAAGGTATGACGTTCGTCCAGAAAACTCAAGACCAACGGTCTTGGAACGGCAAATAGGGGAAAGGAGGATCCCCATGTCGCCGAAACGTCAAACAGCGCCCTCCCTCACTCAACACCAGGCAACGACTGCAGAGCTCAATCCACGACGACCACCCCCATCAATAGCGTGGCAGCCAATCCATCAGGCAAGCACATGATCACTTCCCATTCAACATACAACAAGATACCACATGCTGTAACATACAATACACTGCAAAACAAGGTTATTACATAAAATATCACATAATTAATGAAACACAATAAGAAAACTCCACACCACATATGACTGAGGTGGGTTAAATATATATATATATATATATATATATATATATATATATATATATATATATATATATATATATATATATATATATATATATATATATATATATATATATATATATATATATATATATATATATATATATATATATATATATATATATATATGTCGTACCTAGTAGCCAGAACTCACTTCTCAGCCTACTATACAAGGCCCAATTTGCCTAATAAGCCAAGTTTTCATGAATTTATTGTTTTTCGACTACCTAACCTACCTAACCTAACCTAACCTAACTTTTTCGGCTACCTAACCAAACCTAACCTATAAAGATAGGTTAGGTTAGGTTAGGTAGGGTTGGTTAGGTTCGGTCATATATCTACGTTAATTTTAGCTCCAATGAAAAAAAATTGACCTCATACATAATGAAATGGGTAGCTTTATGATTTCATAAGAAAAAAATTAGAGAAAATATATTAATTCATGAAAACTTGGCTTATTAGGCAAATCGGGCCATGCATAGTAGGCTGAGAAGTGAGTTCTGGCTACTAGGTACGACATATATATATATATATATATATATATATATATATATATATATATATATATATATATATATATATATATATATATATATATATATATATATATATATATATATATATATATATATATAACTGAAAACTCACAAACCAGAAGTGACTCGAACCCATACTCCCAGAAGCAGCGCAACTGGTATATACAAGACGCCTTAATCCACTTGACCATCACGACCGGACATAATGAGGTGATAGCCGAGGCTATTTGAACCACCCCACCGCCGGCACTCGGATAGTAATCTTGGGCATAGCATTTTACCAAATCACCTCATTCTTTGGGGCACACGTGAGGAACACAAATGCGAACAAGCCTGAATGGTCCCCAGGACAATATGCAACTGAAAACTCACACCCCAGAAGTGACTCGAACCCATACTCCCAGAAGCAGCGCAACTGGTATGTACAAGACGCCTTAATCCACTTGACCATCACGACCGGACATAATGAGGTGATAGCCGAGGCTATTTGAACCACCCCACCGCCGGCACTCGGATAGTAATCTTGGGCATAGCATTTTACCAAATCACCTCATTCTTTGGGGCACACGTGAGGAACACAAATGCGAACAAGCCTGAATGGTCCCCAGGACAATATGCAACTGAAAACTCACACCCCAGAAGTGACTCGAACCCATACTCCCAGAAGCAGCGCAACTGGTATGTACAAGACTCCTTAATCCACTTGACCATCACGACCGGACATAATGAGGTGATAGCCGAGGCTATTTGAACCACCCCACCGCCGGCACTCGGATAGTAATCTTGGGCATAGCATTTTACCAAATCACCTCATTCTTTGGGGCACACGTGAGGAACACAAATGCGAACAAGCCTGAATGGTTCAGGCTTGTTCAACCCCAAGCACCCTTTATGGGTGCTTGGGGTTGCATCCTGGTGCATGTGTGTGTCTTATGCTATGCCCAAGATTACTATCCGAGTGCTGGCGGTGGGGTGGTATATATATATATATATATATATATATATATATATTCAGTTGCATATCAAATAGCCTCGGCTATCACCTCATTATGTCCGGTCGTGATGGTCAAGTGGATTAAGGCGTCTTGTACATACCAGTTGCGCTGCTTTTGGGAGTATGGGTTCGAGTCACTTCTGGGGTGTGAGTTTTCAGTTGCATATTGTCCTGGGGACCATTCAGGCTTGTTCGCATTTGTGTTCCTCACGTGTGCCCCAAAGAATGAGGTGATTTGGTAAAATGCTATGCCCAAGATTACTATCCGAGTGCCGGCGGTGGGGTGGTTCAAATAGCCTCGGCTATCACCTCATTATGTCCGGTCGTGATGGTCAAGTGGATTAAGGCGTCTTGTACATACCAGTTGCGCTGCTTCTGGGAGTATGGGTTCGAGTCACTTCTGGGGTGTGAGTTTTCAGTTGCATATTGTCCTGGGGACCATTCAGGCTTGTTCGCATTTGTGTTCCTCACGTGTGCCCCAAAGAATGAGGTGATTTGGTAAAATGCTATGCCCAAGATTACTATCCGAGTGCCGGCGGTGGGGTGGTTCAAATAGCCTCGGCTATCACCTCATTATGTCCGGTCGTGATGGTCAAGTGGATTAAGGCGTCTTGTACATACCAGTTGCGCTGCTTCTGGGAGTATGGGTTCGAGTCACTTCTGGGGTGTGAGTTTTCAGTTGCATATTGTCCTGGGGACCATTCAGGCTTGTTCGCATATATATATATATATATATATATATATATATATATATATATATATATATATATATATATATATATATATATATATATATATATATATATATATATATATATATATATATGTTTGGCATATGTAATTATCAGTGAGAATTGGGTAATTACCTGCTTCGCAACATGGTACCCGTCTGTGAGCCCACCAGTGCAAGTGGACCGAGGTGGGGGGGGGGGGTCGTTGACCCTTGAGGCAGTGGTCGTGCTTTACGGGCTATTCATGCCCATGCTACCTCTTGGGTTGCTTAATCTTTATCAATCGGTGGTCGTGCAGGTCTTGATTTGTGTTTGGGTCTAAAGAAGAAGTCAATCGCCCCTCAGCAAGAGGACTTCCATTCTTTGCCGAAACCCCCCTGCCACCCTGTCTCCACCCCTCAGGGCTCAGGGGTCTGTGCGTGCTTTTCTGTGGAGTTGTTAGTTTGTGTGTTGGAGCTACACCTCCGTTTGAGCGTGTTTGTTTTTTTGCGTTTGGTGCTTCGTATGCTTGTTTGTGTGCTGGCCGAATGCTTTTCATGTGTTTACGTTCACTGCCTTTGTGCTTCTGGTCCCACTCCTGTTTCTGTGGGCCTACTGTGTGAGAAAGTGTCCGGCAGCCAGGTTTTGGGGTGGCTCCCCTCCATGCTTGTATTGATTGTCCTTGGTGTGTGTTGTGTCATGGGTTCAGTAGGTTTTTCTTGTATGCTGTCAGGTCTAGTAGGTCAGGTCTTGTGTCATGCCTTTCATTTGTACCGTATTCCCTTATATTGTACCGTTTAGTTGTGAGTATGTATGTTTGTGGCCGCAGGCTTCCCCATCATTGCCTTCATGTAATCACTTTGGTGAGTGGTAACGGCCTCCGCTTGTTGGAGTCCGCTGTGTGAGTATTTGTGTCTTATGTATTTCTATATTTCTGTTCTCTACTGCTGGTGTTCTGTACTTGCAGTACCTCATCGGTATTCCACTTGTGTGGATAGTATACGTATGGTGGACGTCTCTGCGCTGTTCTGGGTATTTACGTCGTTTATGTATCTTTTTTCACGTGTGTGTGTGTTCCCTATTTCTGTGTTGTTATGTTCCCATTATGTTCCCTTTATGGGTGCTTGGGGTTGCATCCTGGTGCATGTGTGTGTCTTATGCTGATGTTTGTATATTTCTGTATTGGTTTGGTGTATTGTTTGTTTGTTTGACGCTCTGTTGTTGGTTATGTTTCCTGTGGCATTCGCCTCTGTTATGGTGCTTCGGTGCCATGCCTTTTATTTATATGTATATGTTGTTTTATAATAAAGGAAACCAAAAAAGACAACTCCGCCACTTTGATACAAACCTCATTGATTCTGAAACAGTACTTGCGACACTGCTGACACCAAGAGAGGTCAAGATGATACAACTGAGCACCAGTAGGGAAACTGACAACGTAGAGGACCCCCTCAATCGGCAGAGATGGATGACAGATGGATGGATGAGTGTGATGGACGAGCATAATTAATCGCCCGCAAATCGTGAAGGGGCGTGAGTGAGCCGTGTGTGGGTGTACCGTTACCACGAGGTTCGCACCAACGAGGGGTCCCCTCCATTCTGAGAATGCGAAGATAGATGGATGAGGGGTGACTGTGGCGGATGAATGTAATTAATACGCTTAAGGTAGCCTGGGGTCACATATAGCCGTGCCTGACACCACCCACGCTCCTCGGAGATTAACGAGGTAGAGGACCCTTTCCATCGGCAGAGATGGATGAGTGTGATTAATCACCCGCAAATCATGAAGGTGCACGTACATGTGCGCGCACGCGTGACCCGAGTGCTGGTGTCTGGTTACTCCTCCATCAGTTGAGATGGACAACAGATGGATGAATGTGACGGGTGAGCATGATTAATCACCCGCAAATCTTGAAGGCGCGCGCGACCCAGGTGTGGGTTTCCGCATTCCCCTCCCCCTCTTGATGCAAGATAATGTTAGGGTTAACTAATGTATTTTAAACTAGCTCTTGGACCAGTGTTACTAGTAGTAGGGATGACTATCCAGCATCCCTTTTTTATTTTCGGGGAAAGAGGACGCTGGATAGTCAGGGGTTCCAGGTAAATTAGGGAAGAGGACGCTGGATCGTCATGGTGTTCAGGTAAATTTGGACAGTCACAGATTTGGAATTAAGGAATTCGTATGAGAAAAATAATTCTGAGATTTTAGAAGTTTGTTAAAAGTTCTTATGATGAAAATAAGTTCATAGAAGTTTGTTAATAGTTCTTACAGGTGAAATTAAAATTTCATAATTCATACCAAGAATAAACAAATATTTAGGCCTTATACATTTAAGTAGGATTCTTACATAGAAACTAGTATATGTCTATATAACTGAAGCATTACCCTGCCATCCCCCTCCCCTTCCCTCCCAACCCCCTTGCATCTCATGCTCCTACCTCACACCCCCTTCCCTCCCTACCCCTGCATCACCTGTGTTTACTTTACACCGCCAGCCAGACGCCCTGGGTCAAGTCACCTCCGTAATCTTATCTTATCTTATCATTGTGTCTCCGTAATATCTGGACCGTCCCTCTCCTTCATATTGTTCATTCATAATTCCGTACATCGTAATGTTTGTTCCTTTTCATTAAACCAGTCAGTTTTACACACAAATCTACCGAGGCGTCTCAATGTAACCTTTAATACTTAAGTTGACCCAAGGCTACCTAAGCCGCCCCAGGCTACCTGCCCCGAGGCTTTCAACACCTAATTACCGGCCCGCCGTCCGTTAGTCATTGTCGGCGTTCACCACCGTATTAATTTATATATATATACATTAGGCATTAATAAACATATTTATTTTATTTATATTTTATTTAGTCATCTAATGTTAGGTTACACAATTTATAATAAACAAGTCATTTATCCTTAAGTTAACAGAATCTCCCTCTTCAATCCACTTGTATAATATCCGTCCTATCACTCCTCATCTCTATAAAGAATGACAGTTTAGATAGCGTTTACACATGTAGCCACTACCTCCATCCCTATCTCACAAAACAGGTGTCATCTCCGTAATCTTACATTATCTTAGCGTCACCGCAACACCCGTTCCTACCTCGCACCTCTCATCACACGCCCCGGATCTCACTCCCGCGTCACCTACATCGACCCCCACCAATCGCGGCCGCCATCTTACCGCCACAATCTTATCTAGACCAACCCTCTATACCTGATACCTTACTCTCCCTATTCATTATCATTAATATTGTTCTTTCATAAATCCGTACAGCTATATAGACTTCGTAATGCTAGTTCCTTTACATTAAACAAGACAGTTTGCTCAAATTAACCGAGTCAATTACCAAGCTCCAGCTCTTGTCCCCGCATTAGTTCCCTCGCACATCTTTGTTATTAACCCATTATTTTTTCATGGAATTTAAACCTGCCATACTTCTAACTGAGTAAGTAAAGATAACACATTTACCAAACTCTAGCTCTGGTCCTCTGCCTTAGCTCTCTCTCGTATCTTCGTTATTACCTAATCAATTTCCCTGAAATTTCAACCCCCGTGTATTTCAGACGCAGTAATTAAGAACAAGTCAGCTACCGAGCTCAGGCTCTTGTCCCCTACCTTACTTCCCTCTCTGTCTTCGGTAATATCCTATCAAATTCCCTGAAATTTATACCTTCTGTATTTCAGACATAGTAAATAGGAGCCAAACAATTATCAAACTCTAGCTCTCGTCCCCCACCTTAGTTCATTTGTACAAGTTCTTTAGTAACAGACCAATTTTCCCGAAATTTAAAGCAGACATACTTCAAAACGTAGTACAGTTAACGAGCTCCAGCTCTCATCCCCCACTTTAGTTCTCTCTTGTATCTTTATAAATAACCCATCAATTTCCCTGAATTTTTTACCATAGTTGTTTCAGACATAGTAAATATGATGTAAACAATTATAAAACTCTAACTCTTGTCCCCCGCTTAGCTCATTTGTACAAGTTCTTATTATCAGATCAAAATCCCCCATAGATTTAAGATTACTATTTCTATCATAGTAAAAATGTTTATCAGTACATTAACCAAGCTCCAATTCTCATCCTCCAATTTTTAGTTCATCAAATTAGTTCAGATAATTGCTTTCTCCAGTCTATCAAAGTAAACAACATATCCATTAAATAACCTTTCCCCCCTTAACCTTCTCATCTCTTACCCACCCTTCCCTTAACTCCCAACTTATCAAAACCTTCAATAATCGTATTGTATTCTCATAATGTTCTCTACAAATTCCCCTCATATGAACACTTTTATATTGTTCATTCTTTGTAGTCCCTACGTTCATTATCATGTTACCCACATGTTCACTGTGTTCATCAGCTTTTCTTACATGTTCTCTGCCATGTTCTCTGTCATGTTCCCCATATGTTCACGATTTTTTTTTATTCCCCACATGTTCATCACCTTCACTTACATGTTCTTTATTTTCAATAGTTTTTCATCCATGTTTTCTGCGTTCCCCGTATGTTCACTGTGTTCATTCCCTTACTTATGCTTAATTTTTTATGTTCTTTGTTTCTTTAAACCAATTGTTTCTTCTAGTCACTAACTAGTTCTTTGTCAAATAATATCAACAGCATTACACATCCCTCAACAATTTTAGTCACCAGTTTTATTTGCAAAAACTACGACAAAATAATTCTCGTATTCAACTTAATATTTCTTACCAAACACAGTTCTTAAAGAAATCTACCCTTTATTCAGTACCAAATTTACCAAGACAAACTTTTCTTGTAACTTCTTAACTAAAAATTACTTGTCAATCAACAGAGGATTAATCTCGTTCAACACCGTTCTTAACTAAAATAACCTTTCTTTTAGCTAAAAATTGTCAAAGAAAACTTTCCAACACTGTTCATAACTAACTTTATCCATCGTCAATCAACTAAAAAATAATCACTTTCATCATTTCTTAACTAAACTTATTCCCTAGTCAACAGAAAATAACCGTGTTCATCATGTTTCATTGTCATTTCTTATCTAAAATTATCCGCCAATCAACAGAAAGAGCCATGTTCATCATGTTTTGTCTTTTTGTTTAACTAAAAGTATTCATCAGTCAACTAAAATAGTTACTTTCATCATGATTCCCTGTCATTTCTTAACTGAAATATCACTTCTCTCAACTGAAAATAGTCAAGTGCGGCCTCTTTCCAACACTGTTCTTAACTAAAGTAACCTTTTCACATCGCTAAAAATAGTCATATTCATCATTGTTCTTAACTAAAATTATGCGTCGTTAAGTAAGAAATATAGTCAAGGACATTCTTCGAGATAACAACGACACTCTCAAACACTCCAAAAATTTACTCGCATCCTCAAAGTTATTCTCAGAGTCATCAAAAAGTTAATCTCAGTCATCAAATGTTATTCTCTAAGTAACCTTTCGTTCATCAGAGAAACTTTCTAAGACCCCTTCGTTCATTAAAGTCAATCTCAGAGACATCTAAAGTTATTATCTAAGACATAAAAGTTATTCTCAGAGCTATCAAAATTATTCTCGAAGTTGTCAAATGGTATTTTCACTAATTCAAAAGTTAATCTCTGTCATCAAAATTGTTCTGTAAGATATCTTTGAGACATCAAAGTTACTTTTCAATGCATCAAAAGACACAATCAAAATACTTCTCATGTCCACAAAGTTATTCTCAGACATCTTCGTCCATAAATGTTATTCTCAGAGACATCAAAGTTATACTCTAAGACATCAAAGGAAGTTTCTAAGTCACTTTCATTCATCAAACTTATTCTCAGAGACATCTAAAGTTAATCTCAGTCATCAAAGGTAGTTTCTAAGTAACCATTCGTTCGTCAGAGAAGCTTTCTACGACATCTTCATTCATCATAGTCGTTCTCTAAGTCATCAAAGTTGTTCTCTAAGATAACAAAAGTCATTCCCAGAGACATCTAAAGTTAATCTCGGTCATCAAAAGTTATTCTCCAAGCTATCAAACAATACTACTCGTGTTCTCAAAAGTCATTCACAAAGTGTAACTCACTTTTGTCTATCAATGTTATTCTCTAAGACATCAAAGGTAGTTTCTAAGTCACTTTCATTCATCAAACTTATTCTCAGAGACATCTAAAGTTAATCTCAGTCATCAAAGGTAGTTTCTAAGTAACCATTCGTTCGTCATAGAAGCTTTCTACGACATCTTCATTCATCATAGTCGTTCTCTAAGTCATCAAAGTTGTGTTCTAAGATAACAAAAGTCATTCTCAGAGACATCAAAGTTATTCCCCGAGCTATCAAAGGTAATCTCTAACTCACTTTCGTTCATCAAAGTTAATCTTAGAGTCGTCAAAGGTAATCTCTAACTCACCTTCGTTCATCAATGTTATTCTCTAAGTCACCTTCGTTCATCAAAGAAACTCTCCTTCTTCCATCAAGTTATTCTTTAAGACATCAATGTTGTTCTCTAAGTCACCTTCGTTCATCAAAGAAACTCTCATTCTTCCATCAAGTTATTCTTTAAGACATCAATGTTGTTCTCTAAGACATCTTCAGTCACAAAAATTTCTCTCCAAATGTAACTAGTTCAGCTTTTCATATGAAACTTACACCTCTGATAAAATATATTTTTCTTAGACACTTTACCTTTAAATGGTAAATAATAATATAAGAATAAAAATGATATATAAACGGGTTTACTTCTCCTAACTATTTATTTATTATTTATTATTCTGTATAGCAAGAAATGCATGTAAGCTGATAACTTGTGGTGTCATGTGTGTGAGGGGAGGTAGCGGTCGGGTATGGTGGGCGGTATCGCCTCATTTAGCCTCAGTTAAGTGACAAACTTTACAGAGGCGAGCCGTCCAGGGGTGCGACATGGAAGACCTCATACCTATGTGTGGTGGTGGTATGTGGTATGCCCTGGCGAAGCTCCTACGTTACTAAGTGCCTCGCTCCCTTATTTACTTGAGACACCTTTTAAGATGTAACATGTTTCCCACATTCAGTATAAGAGTGCTGAACATTCTGTGATATGATATTGAACATTGATATTATATTAAAAGTCTATGTTTTCGCTGAGCTACTGTTACCTTGAGGTGCTTCCGAGGCTTAGCGTCCCCGTGGCCCGGTCGTCGACCAGGCCTTCTGATCCTGTTGCCGACCGTCATCTCGCTAAGGTGGATCAACCCATACAGTGCTAATGGCATAAGGTCAACTTGACGAAACTGTAGATCCTACGTCCTAGCAATTGAAGCCAGATATTTCACTAATGGCTCAGCCCGAGAGAGAAGCTGTCTATCCCCAAAGCATATTAGAGTAATATCACGACTAAGATTTTCCACATTAGCCATTATATATATATATATATATATATATATATATATATATATATATATATATATATATATATATATATATATATATATATATATATATATATATATATATATATATATATATATATATATATATATATATATATATAACTGAAAACTCACACCCCAGAAGTGACTCGAACCCATACTCCCACAACTGGTATGTACAGGGACGCCTTAATCCGCTTGACCATCACGACCGGACATAAGGAAGTGATAGCCGAGGCTATATGAACCACTTCCCCGCCGGCACTCGGATGGTAATCTTGGGCATAGCATTTTATCAAATCACCTCATTCTTTGGGGCACACGTGAGGAACACAAATGCAAACAAGCCTGAATGGTCCCCAGGACTATATACAACTGAAAACTCACACCCCAGAAGTGACTCGAACCCATACTCCCACAACTGGTATGTACAGGGACGCCTTAATCCGCTTGACCATCACGACCGGACATAAGGAAGTGATAGCCGAGGCTATATGAACCACTTCCCCGCCGGCACTCGGATGGTAATCTTGGGCATAGCATTTTATCAAATCACCTCATTCTTTGGGGCACACGTGAGGAACACAAATGCAAACAAGCCTGAATGGTCCCCAGGACTATATACAACTGAAAACTCACACCCCAGAAGTGACTCGAACCCATACTCCCACAACTGGTATGTACAGGGACGCCTTAATCCGCTTGACCATCACGACCGGACATAAGGAAGTGATAGCCGAGGCTATATGAACCACTTCCACGCCGGCACTCGGATGGTAATCTTGGGCATAGCATTTTATCAAATCACCTCTCACCTCTCTTTTATCAAATCATACTCCCACAACTGTACATACCAGTTGTGGGAGTATGGGTTCGAGTCACTTCTGGGGTGTGAGTTTTCAGTTGTATATAGTCCTGGGGACCATTCAGGCTTGTTTGCATTTGTGTTCCTCACGTGTGCCCCAAAGAATGAGGTGATTTGATAAAATGCTATGCCCAAGATTACCATCCGAGTGCCGGCGGGGAAGTGGTTCATATAGCCTCGGCTATCACTTCCTTATGTCCGGTCGTGATGGTCAAGCGGATTAAGGCGTCCCTGTACATACCAGTTGTGGGAGTATGGGTTCGAGTCACTTCTGGGGTGTGAGTTTTCAGTTGTATATAGTCCTGGGGACCATTCAGGCTTGTTTGCATTTGTGTTCCTCACGTGTGCCCCAAAGAATGAGGTGATTTGATAAAATGCTATGCCCAAGATTACCATCCGAGTGCCGGCGGGGAAGTGGTTCATATAGCCTCGGCTATCACTTCCTTATGTCCGGTCTTGGGCATAGCATTTTATGTCCGGTCGTGATGGTCAAGCGGATTAAGGCGTCCCTGTACATACCAGTTGTGGGAGTATGGGTTCGAGTCACTTCTGGGGTGTGAGTTTTCAGTTGTATATAGTCCTGGGGACCATTCAGGCTTGTTTGCATTTGTGTTCCTCACGTGTGCCCCAAAGAATGAGGTGATTTGATAAAATGCTATGCCCAAGATTACCATCCGAGTGCCGGCGGGGAAGTGGTTCATATAGCCTCGGCTATCACTTCCTTATGTCCGGTCGTGATGGTCAAGCGGATTAAGGCGTCCCTGTACATACCAGTTGTGGGAGTATGGGTTCGAGTCACTTCTGGGGTGTGAGTTTTCAGTTGTATATAGTCCTGGGGACCATTCAGGCTTGTTTGCATTTGTGTTCCTCACGTGTGCCCCAAAGAATGAGGTGATTTGATAAAATGCTATGCCCAAGATTACCATCCGAGTGCCGGCGGGGAAGTGGTTCATATAGCCTCGGCTATCACTTCCTTATGTCCGGTCGTGATGGTCAAGCGGATTAAGGCGTCCCTGTACATACCAGTTGTGGGAGTATGGGTTCGAGTCACTTCTGGGGTGTGAGTTTTCAGTTGTATATAGTCCTGGGGACCATTCAGGCTTGTTTGCATATATATATATATATATATATATATATATATATATATATATATATATATATATATATATATATATATATATATATATATATATATATATATATATATATGTGTGTGTGTGTATATCACGAAAATAAACACGTGATTAAGAATGTGACAATGTCAGACCACGGAGGAAAAATGAAACAGGAAATTTCCTTAAGCACTTTCGTATATTAAATACATCTTCAGAAGGTCATTTTACAGATCGAGTGATGGGTATAAATAGGCAGGAGAGAGTGGTGAAGTAAGGTGATGTACAATACTTGGACAACGCAGACGGTCCATTGGCCCATCAGATGCACCCAATTGGCCCATCCGATGTAGCCCAATGGCCCATCTGATACAGCAGACATACAAGCATAATACATAGGTAATTATAACATAAAGAGGTAAATATATACAATAAATTAGTGAGACAAATGTTTTTCAATGATTCTACTTAAATAGCCCTTTAGCTGATCTATTAGAAATGGATCTAAGTTATATAGACCACTGCTAATATTCAAATTACTTTCTTTGGTGATCTGTATCAAAGCAGATTCAATTATGTTTCTGTTATAGGTGCTTTTACAATTTGTTATTGAAGAAGCACTCTCCCAATCAATTTGGTGAGCTTTTTCTGACAAATGCACAAACAAAGCATTAGACAATTGGCCATGTCTTACAGAGTATTTATGTTGCGATATTCTACATTTTAAATCTTTAGATGTTTGCCCGACATAGAACTTATTACATTCCTTACAAGGTATTTTATAAATGACGCAATTATCACTACGAGGGCTGTTCCTTACTAATAGCTTACCAACAGTGTTTTCGTAGCTAAACATTACATCTATATTAAAAAGTTTCAAGGCCTTGACAATATTCTCAAACCCAGAGAAATATGGTAAACATAACACATTCTTTGGGCGAATCCTTTCACTGCATACATTATTATAATATGTACGACGAGCTTTGTTACGACAAACTTCCAAAAAATTCAGTAGGTAACAAAGCTTAAGACCAATCGAATCAATATTCTTAAATTCTTCATCTAAGAATTCTGGACTCACAACTCGAAGAGCTCTTAGATACATTGAAGAAAAAATTGACTTTTTTACATTGTATTTATGCCCTGAAAAATAATGAACATAAGATAAATTGTTCGTAGGTTTTCTGTAAACACTAAACTTTAATGAAGAGTTTTCCCTATGAATAAGCACATCTAAGAATGGCAAACATTTATCAATTTCAGTCTCCATAGTAAATTTTATGGAGGTGACTTGGTCATTAAGTTTGGCTACAAATTCGTCTGTGTTTACATCTGAAGGCCAAATACACAAGATATCATCAACATATCTAAACCAAGGAATGATTCCAGGAGTTATTTTTGAAACAAATTTCTTTTCAAAGAATTCCATGTACAGGTTTGAGAGCAATGGCGATAGAGGATTCCCCATTGCCATTCCAAAAATCTGTAAATAATACTCATTATTAAAGGTAAATTTACATTCTTTAATGCACAACTTAACAAGACAGACAATAATATCAGCAGAAAGAGGTAAGTCATGGCTCATTAGTTCACGAGCAAGATAATCGAGAATATCATCGACCGGTACCTTTGTGAACAAGGAACAAACGTCAAAACTGATTAACTTTACATCAGGAGTGACAGGAACACTATTCAATTTGTTAACTAAATCAAGAGAATTTGTCAAATGAGAAGAGGAGATAGTTCCTAACAAAGGGGACAAGATTTTGGTAAGCCATTTGGAGAGTTTGTAAGAAATGGATCCCACAGAACTGATGATAGGTCTCATGGGATTGTTAGGCTTATGCGTCTTGACAAGACCATATAGATATGGTAATGAAGGTGATGAAGTAGTAAATTGATTAAGAAGATCTTTATGTTTACTTAAGAACATAAGAACATAAGAACAAAGGTAACTGCAGAAGGCCTATTGGCCCATACGAGGCAGCTCCTATTCTATAACCACCCAATCCCACTCATATACTTGTCCAACCCGTGCTTGAAACAATCGAGGGACCCCACCTCCACAATGTTACGCGGCAATTGGTTCCACAAATCAACAACCCTGTTACTGAACCAGTATTTACCCAAGTCTTTCCTAAATCTAAACTTACCCAATTTATATCCATTGTTTCGTGTTCTGTCCTGTGTTGATACTTTTAATACCCTATTAATATCCCCCCGGTTATGTCCATTCATCCACTTGTAAACCTCTATCATGTCACCCCTAACTCTTCGCCTTTCCAGTGAATGCAACTTAAGCTTTGTTAATCTTTCTTCATATGAAAGATTTCTAATTTGGGGAATTAACTTAGTCATCCTACGCTGGACACGTTCAAGTGAATTTATATCCATTCTATAATATGGCGACCAAAACTGAACTGCATAATCTAAATGGGGCCTAACTAGAGCAAGATATAGCTTGAGAACCACACCAGGTGTCTTGTTACTAACGCTGCGATTAATAAATCCAAGTGTCCGATTTGCCTTATTACGAACATTTATGCATTGATCCTTTTGTTTTAAATTCTTACTAATCATAACTCCCAGATCCCTTTCGCAATCCGACTTCGCAATCACAACACCATCTAGCTCGTATCTTGTAACTCTATCATCATTACCTAACCTCAGAACTTTACATTTATCAGCATTAAACTGCATCTGCCAATCCTTTGACCATTTCAAAACCCTATCTAGATCAACTTGAAGTGATAGTGAGTCCTCCTCCGAATTAATTTCCCTACCGATTTTCGTATCATCGGCAAATTTGCAAATGTTGCTACTCAAACCTGAATCTAAATCATTTATATATATTATAAACAACAGAGGTCCCAGGACAGAGCCTTGAGGCACTCCACTTACAACATTTTCCCACTCTGACTTGATTCCATTTATACTAACTCTCTGTTTCCTTTGGTATAGCCATGCCCTAATCCAGCTTAATATAGCACCCCCAATACCATGAGACTCTATTTTTGTAATCAGTCTTTCATGTGGCACTGTATCAAAAGCTTTGCTAAAGTCAAGGTATACAACATCGCAATCCTTACCACTATCAACTGCCTCAACAATGCTAGAATAAAAAGATAACAAATTTGTTAAACATGAACGGCCATTTATAAAACCATGTTGCGACTCAATTATTAATTTATGTTTTTCAAGATGAAGACGAATTTTATTTGCTATTATAGATTCGAGTAACTTTCCCACAATAGACGTTAGGCTAATTGGTCGATAGTTAGACGCAAGTGATCTATCTCCTTTCTTAAAAACTGGTATCACATTAGCAACTTTCCAAAACTCTGGCACTCTGCCTGACTCTATTGATTTATTAAATATGGTTGACAGTGGGTCACAAAGCTCCTCTTTGCATTCTTTAAGCACCCTAGCAAACACTTCATCCGGCCCTGGGGATTTGTTTGGTTTGAGTTTTACTATTTGTTTAAGAACATCCTCCCAGGTAACTGCTAAACTCGTCAACCTGTCCTCGTCCCCACCCACATAGACTTGTTCGGCTGAAGGCATATTGTTAAGTTCCTCTTTAGTAAATACAGATACAAAATATTTATTAAAAATACTACTCATCTCTTCATCACTATCTGTTATTTGACCTGTCTCAGTTTTTAATGGACCTATCCTTTCCCTAGTCTTAGTACGATATAACTGAAAAAACCCTTTAGGATTTGTCTTTGCTTGCCCTGCTATGCGAACTTCATAGTTTCTTTTTGCTTTCCTTATCTCTTTTTTAACATTTCTAACCAGTTGTACGAATTCCTGTTCTAAAGTGACCTCCCCATTTTTAATCCTTTTGTACCAAGCTCTCTTTTTACCTATAAGGTTCTTCAAATTCTTTGTTATCCACTTTGGGTCATTAGTATACGATCTATTCAATTTGTATGGTATACTACGTTCCTGTGCTTTGTTTAGAATATTCTTAAATAAGTTATATATTGAATCCACATCGAAATCCCCATTTAAGTCACCTATCGCTGGGTTCATGTCTCGCTCCAAGACCGGCCCACACCCCATACCCAAGCCTTTCCAATCAATTTGACCCAAAAAATTTCTTAGGCTATTAAAATCAGCTTTTCGAAAATCTGGCACTTTAACAGAATTTTCTCCTACTGGTCTATTCCATTCTATGCTAAATCTGATTTCTTTGTGATCACTGCTCCCTAGCTCACTCCCTATTTCGATGTCATTAATTTGCGTTTCCCTGTTAGTTAACACTAAATCTAAAATATTATTTTCCCGTGTTGGTTCCTTAATGTGTTGCGTAAGAAAGCAATCGTCAATTAATTCTAGAAAATCTTCTGCTTCACTATTCCCTGTTTTGTTCAACCAGTTTATTCCGCTAAAATTAAAGTCACCCATGACATAAATACTGTTAGATCTAGATGCTCTAGATATTTCATCCCATAGATGCTTTGCTTCCATTCTGTCTAAATTTGGTGGCCTATATATTACTCCTATTATAATATTATTAGCTTTTTCGTTTAATTCAATCCAAATAGTTTCTGTGTGTGGCTCTGTTTTGATTCCCTCTTTGAGACTACATTTCAAATTGTCCCTAACATATATGGCTACTCCACCTCCTCGTCTAATATATCTATCTGTGTGAAATAGTTTAAATCCATATATTTGATATTCAGCTAATAGTTCTCTATTTTCTACATTCATCCACGTTTCGGTAAGTGCAATAATATCTATTTTTTCTGTGCAGACAAGAGCATTTAATTCGTTAATTTTATTTCTTAGACTTCTACTGTTAGTGTAATATACCCTAAGTGAATTGTTATTTTGCGGACCTTCTCTTTCCCTGATCGTTTTGCCAATTCCTTTCTCCCACAAACACATACTTTTATTACCTCCTTCCTCCAAATCAATTCCCATACCTCTATCTACTAACAGTTTAAACCCAAACAAACACCTCTAACCACTTCTTCTAGCGAGTTCGCAACAGCAACAACCCCAGCTCTCGATAGATGCACCCCATCACGAGCATACATTTCATTTCTTCCATAGAAGTGTTCCCAGTTGTCTATGAAAGATATTGCATTTGATTTGCAATATCTTTCCAGCCGGCAATTGACACCAAGTGCCCTCGATATCCATTCATTTCCCACTCCCTTTCTTGGAAGAATGCCACATATGATCGGGATTCCTCCCTTGCTCCTAACTAACTCTATGGCTGTTTTATACCTCTGAATCAGTTCCTCACTCCTGACTCGACCAACATCATTTCCTCCCACGCTAATGCAAATAATGGGATTGTTCCCATTACCAGCCATAATATCATTCATGTTGTTTATAATATCACCAATGCCAGCTCCGGGATAGCAAACCCTTAACCTGTTCCCCCTATCTCTAGCACAAAACGTTCTATCCAAATACCTTATCTGGGAATCTCCCACAACTAATGTTTGCTTAGGTACTTCCTTTACTTTCTGAGGGGCCTGCGCTTCCTTTCTCTTCGTTGCTTTCCCTTTTGCGCGATCCACAGTCTCTCCACAGCACTCGTCCTCCAAAACGTCAAATGAATTTGAAGTTGCTATGGCGTTTGAAGGCGGCTTTATCAAAGTCTTCTTAAGGCCCCTGTCTTTCGCAACTCTCCAAGACGAGGTCCCTTTACTGCTGGTCTCCTCCTTCGTTACTTCTCGTTGTTTTTTAAGCTGACGCACCTCCTCCCGCAGAGAGTCCAACTCTGTCCTCAGGGCTCCCACTAGAGTCACCAGGTCCTTCACTACAACTTCCATATTGCTATGATGAACTTATTACTTAACAACTTCCTCAAGCTACTATTGAAGAACTTGATGATGTCCTCAAGATGATTTTTCCTAAGCTTAGTGTACGTTGAAGAATCTAGGAGGAGATCATTCATTTTCGAAATATATTCCTCCTTGTTTAAAATAACAATAGTGCTGGATTTATCAGCCTTTGTTATATGAATGGAAAGATTGGCTCTTAACTCCTGTAAGCTTCGTCTGAATCTTTCGGGAAAATTGTTTGTTTGGGGCGTCAACATAGAACCATAAACAATACCTTTAACCAGGTTTAGGTTTTGTGAAGACAGAGAGTTATGTTTTTCAAGCTGTAACAATGAACTAGCAATTTTAACTGCAGAAGGTTGATTTGAAATATATATATATATGTGTGTGCGTGTTTAATCTCGTAACAGCGCATGCTTGGAATTTGTATGCGGGGAACATGGCACACCTAAGGGCGAGAGAGAGAGAATGAATGAATGACACGTTAGTAGTGGGAAACGACACATAGACCGTGCGTTTTGTTTTTTCCGCACACGGTCTACGTGTCGTGCATTTTTCGTTACCCCAGTGAGACATTAACGCACGGTCTATGAGTCGTGTGTTTTTCGTAACAAATGGCGACGCACGGTCTACGTGTCTTGCATTTTTCGTTACCCCAGTGACCCATGCACAGGCATCACCAATGGTCAATGACGTTATCCAGTCTTCAATTTTCCTGGGGGTAGGATGAAAAGGCAGGCTCCTGGCGTACCAAAATTTCGTTACCCCAGTGACCCATGCACAGGCATCGGTAATGGACAAATGACGTCATCAGCTGGCCAGTCTTCATCTTCCCTGAATAAGTTAGTTTACTGAAATAGCGTATTTATACCCATTTTCCTAATGTTTCCCATTTTCAAAATCCATTTTATAGATAAGATCGCATAAGAAACACAATGGCTTTTGCCGGATCTCCTATTTACTTCCACTCTATGTCAACCAAAACATCAACTAACTCTATTAGATGAAGTGCAGTAGGTCTATTCCTAAATAATAACCCCTTTCTTCTCCATTTATAGGCATCAATAATGTAGCTCCATTAATATTCAGAAGGTCCTATTTATTCCCCTTACTTATCAAGAAGCTTTATAGTATCTGGCAAAGGATCGTTTATTGAGCATAGGAATGAAACAAAGGGGAGCAGCACAGTGCATGAACTAATGTGCATTTTCGAGTTTGCCCCTGTTACCTGTATTTACCCAGGTCTTTCCCTAAATCTAAAACCTATCCAATTTATTCCTGTTCTTTTTCATGTAGATACGTTTAATAGGTTATTAATATCCCCCTTTACTATGACCATTCAGTCACACCTCTACCATGTCACCCCTATTTCTTCTTCGTCTTTTTAGAGAATGTAATTTGAGCTTTGACAATCTTTCTTGAAGGATCGTTTATTTCACATCGGGCAAAATAAAAATGAAAACCGCTATCAGTCATTTATATGATAAAAACAGAGCCCTGGGCATTGGCGATTTCAATGTGAGTTCAGTAGTAATCCAATATTGACCCTAACCGTATGCACATCACACATTTGCTCAAAACATACCTCCCGCACCTTACTGTAGCATATAACAAATAAAAAAAATACTTATTCAGTAAAAGCAAGCATCTCATGTTTTTGAAATAAGGCCTTCTGCAGTTACCTTCTTTTCTGACTTCATCATCCCTAATGCGGCGCGAGGCGCCAATGTGCTAAATGTGGATCCTAGGAGGTTCATACATTAGTGCGAACTCTTAATCAGGCTTAATATCTCAACTGTACTCTGTGCTTCATCAGAGTCAATATTCAGCTACATTGGCTCGTATTTTCGCTCAATGCTCATATTTTCTGTTATTCATTTCATAAATCCTATCAAACCATCCTAACCTAACTTATTATATAACAAACAAATGGATTCTACAGACCAGTTGTTGTCGTTGTTTAGCGACATCGCAAAAGCGACCTCAGTATAGGGATAAGGTATGATTGATTGATTGATAAAGATTAAGCCACCCAAGAGGTGGCACGGACATGAATAGCCCGTAAGTGGTACAATTTTTTTTTTTGTTTTTTTTTCTCAGTATTCTGAGGTTGCATTTAACCATCAAGCTGTTATCGCGGGGGAGGATACTGCTTCACAGTCTTTATGACACCATCTGGTCACCATTTGGTCCGGGAGACATCTCCCGTCACACAGGGTGCAGTCGCACCTCCACAGATCTCCAGTATCATCTATTGATACTGGTGATGGCTCAAAAGGGCCACCACTTACGAGCTATTCATGCCTGTGCCACCTTTTGGGTGGCTTTATCTTCATCTTAACACATTCACAAGGGAGACATCTCCCGTCATGCAGGGTGCATTCGCACCTCCACAGATCTCCAGTATCAGCTCCTGATACTGGTAATGGCTTAAAAGGGCCACCACTTACGGGCTATTTATGCCCGTGCCACCTTTTGGGTTGCTTCATCTTCATCTTAACACATTCATAAGGGAGACATCTCCCGTCATGCAGGGTGCATTCGCACCTCCACAGATCTCCAGTATCAGCTCTTGATACTGGTAATGGCTTAAAAGGGCCACCACTTACGGGCTATTCATGCCCGTGCCACCTCTTGGGTGGCTTAATCTTCATCAATCAATCAATCAGTCTTTATGAGGGTGTCCACCTGCTGGACACCTTTGTTGACCAGGAGAGTGGCTGTGTTGATGGCTTCAGGGTGGCCACTGCATGATTCAGGAACTCTTAAAGCTCTTCTAAGGTCATTGGTTGCTTCACATCCCAGAAGATAGTGAAGTAATGGCTTTTCTGTGACAGTTTGGCAGAAGATGCACTCTCTCTGTCGGGGTTCACCAATCTCCCAGTTGCATCTGTAACCTAGACGTAGTCTATATAGCCTAACTGCTATTTCCCTATGGATTCCTTTTGGGATATTTAACCTTTCTAATTTGGTTGCCTGAAGATACCATGTTGCAGATGGCGAACCTTCAGCTATTCTCTGGTGCAGGTAGGCTTTGTTGAGATGTGAGAGTTTTTTGGTGATGATGTTTTTTATGTTCTCTAGGCTGGGTTGAATTGTTTTATGTATCACTGGATGACGAGTTGCCAATTTAGCAATTTCATCAGCTTTTTCATTTAATGGGATTCCAATATGGGATGGGATCCAGTTTAAAGTTATGTTGAGTCCTTTGCCTTTAGCGACTGCTCCAAGATACAAAATGGTGGTAATTATTTCCACATTATCTTTCCACTGTTTTTGTCCTAGTATTTGAAGTGCAGATTTTGAGTCTGTGTGTATGATTGCATTTTGAGTGTTTTGTGCAATCACATATGCGAATGTCTGTTGTATGGCAAACAGCTCAGTTTGGGTTGATGATACTAGTCCTCCCAGTCTCCAATATGCCTGTACGCTGGTCGTGCAAAGAGCAGCGCCAGCACTCTCATTTTCTGTGTCCACCGATCCGTCTGTGAAGATGTGGGTGGCTCCTGCTACTGCTATGCTATACATTTGCTCTTCTATTATGCGCCTTAGGATTGTCGGATCATAGGCAGCCTTTTTCATTGGGAGACTTTCTATTACTATTTTGAAAGTAGGCTCTTCCCACGGCGCGGAAGGAGTGTAATTTGGGTGTGGATGATCACCCTCTCTATCAAGAATCATGTTTTTTAAATGTAGTCTGTTTAGGACTTTTCCTGCTCATGCAACCCAAGAGTTTCCATTGTTTTGGCCTAGTCCAACCACCAAGACCTGCCGTACTGGGATTGGATCAGAAGAAATAATTATCTTACTGATAATTGTAGCTGTCCTTTGTGATATTCTTTCTTGTAGAGAGGGCAAACCCGTCTCCAGTCTAAGAGTTTCAAGCCTGGTCCACATGGGGGCTCCCAGTGCAGCTCTCATAGCATTGTTTTGGGCAACTTCAAGCTTTTTCCACTGTTGGTGTGATAGATTTGTGAGTGCAGGTGCGGCATAATCGATCACTGATCTGACTGCCTGTACATAGTATGTGCGAAGGACTTGCAGATTGGCTCCTCCAGAAAGGGAGGTTAGCGACCTGAGGATTGCCTTCCGGGCCGCAGTTCGCTCTCTCAAGTAAGTGACCTCAGCATTAAAATTCATGTGTGTGTCCAGGATGATTCCTAGATACTGATAGGTGTCGACCCATTTTATTGGTTGACCCTGTACTGTGAGTTGAATGTTGGGCTTCGCTATTTTTATGGGCATGGCCTTTGACTTTGAGAGGTTGAGTTTGATCCCAATCTGTTTTGCCTCTTTACTGATGCAGTCTAAGCATTTGGGTGCAAGGCGCGCCGCATCCCTTCCTTTTATGATGATGACAAAGTCGTCCGCGTAGTTTAGCAGCCTGCAGTGATGTGGGAGTTTCAACCTCATTATTCTTTCCATTAAACAGTTGAAGAGAAGAGGGCTGAGAATACCTCCTTGCGGTGTACCATTTTCATGTCTTTTGTACTCAGAGACTGTGCCATGAAGTTTAATCTTGCTTCTCTGTTTATGAGACAGTTTTTCGTCCAGGAGAGCAGGTTGCCTCTGACCTCTCTGTCAATGAGGCAGCAGAGAATAGCTGGGGCACTAGCCAGTTCAAAGGCTTTTTCGAGGTCCAGGAATATCAGCATTCCTGGTCTGTCATTCAAGTGGGCTAACAGAGTTGTAATACATTCCACTGTGCCAACCCCTCTTCTATAGGCATACATATCATGGTGCAGTTTAGGCATTTTCCATTCCAGTCTGTTGAGTGCCATTCTGTCAGCCGTCTTGGCTGCACAGCTTTGGAGAGAGATGGGCCTGGGATTAGCTGGATCTTTGGGTTTTGGGATCGGCACTATGTCTGCTCTATTCCAAGCAGAAGGTCTAGTTTGAGAAGTCCAGGCTAAATTAATTAACCTTAGGTATGCAGCGTCTCCCTCTGGGCCGAGGTTTCTAATCATTTTATAGGTTATTTTGTCGGCTCCAGGGAATGTATCCTTGGAGTTTTTCTTAGCCCGATTGAGCTCATCCAGTGTGAAGGGGGCATTTGTGTCAGAGACTTCTTCACATGCTGTAAGGATTCTGTGCCACCTTTCTTCCTTTAGTCCGGTCTGTACTGCTAATACATCTGGTGGAAGTTGATTGCTGGCTGCTCTCTCTGCAAACCTGGTTGCCAGTACTTCGGCTTCCTGTTGAGGATCCTTGGGGTGTGGAGCTTTAGGTGTTTTATTCCCTTTGGCCCGGTGAATTTGCTGCCACATCTCTCCGAGAGAGGTGTGTTCATTCAGGTGTGAACACCATTCCAGCCACTTTTGTTCTTTTATTTGTCTGGTCTCTCGATGTACATGTTCCTTGACCTCACAAAGTAAGATCCTGTTGCGGTCACTTGGCTGCTTTTTGTATAGCTTTCTTGTTCTATTGAGTCTATGGTTGAGTTCTTTGACACGTTCGCAATAGTACCAATGATCTTTATGGTGTCCGGTGGACTGTTTTTTCAGTGGGATTGAGTGGTTGGCTACACTTTGAATCGCTTTGACAAATTCTTGTTCTGCCTGATTAATGTCTTCGGGAAGATCATAGTTTCTTTGCCACTCTGAAATGAGGTTTTGAAATCGGTCCCAGTTTGCTAAAGCAAAGTTCCAGGCTTCAGATGGAGGCGGAGGTGGGGTGGGTAGGTCTAACTGAAGATCAATTTGGACCCCGTAGTGGTCGCTTGTGAGTGTGGGCTCAACTGACCATGTTGCTGCATCTCTTAGGGAGGCTGAAACGAAGGTTAGGTCTAATCTGCCTCCTTGGATGTCGGTAGGTTCATTCTTGTTTAGGATTTGTATTTCTGGAAGCTGGTCCAGTAGATGTGTAATGTGTATGCCGGCTTCATTTGTTTTGTTTGAGCCCAGTGCCAATCGATGATGGGCATTAAAATCTCCACAAATGATTGTGTTTGTTATTTTCGCTTGTCCAAATAACACAGAGAGATCCATTTCAGCTTGTGGAGACCTGTAGACATTGAACACTTCAAGTTTGTCGTGTCTTAGCTCAATGGTGACTCCCATTACCTCTGTCCCTGCTCCACAATTGGGTGGGCTGGTTATGGATTTGGAGATCAGGTCACATTTTACATAGATTGCACATCCCCTGGATTGCCCATTGATCCATGGAAGGAAGAAGCCTCGATAGCCTGAGATTTTAGGTTCTATATCCGGCTCGAAGCAAGCTCTCCTGTAGTATCAGGATGTCTATGCCCTTGGTTGCTGCTATGCATTGCAAGTGTTGCAATTTAGTGCGCAGTCCTTACGCATTCCATTGCAGGATCTTTAGAATTCTAGGTTCTTGGAATTTGCTGATAATTCCGTGGTATCCATGGAGTCTGATGAACACGCCATGGAAGTTGCAATTGGTGTATAGGTTCTTAGTGGACCTGAAATTGACTCATCAATGTCGCTTTCCGACGAGCTGGACTCTATCTGCTTTTTATGGGGGTGTCTCCTGCCCTGCTGTCTTGACGGTGTGGATATTACATCTTCGAATTTTTTGAGCTTGTGCTCAATTGTCTTCCGTGTGTCTATGGTTTGCTTGATTCCATGTGAAGACAGCAGACTTTCGATCAACTCAGTGACCAAAGTTTTGGGCATTGGCCAGAGAGCGTCCAGTTCAGTGGGAGCACTATTTAATGTTGTGCAGGTTAGGGGCTCTCCTAACAAGCAAGCTCTCCTGTAGTATCAGGATGTCTATGCCCTTGGTTGCTGCTATGCATTGCAAGTGTTGCAATTTAGTGCGCAGTCCTTACGCATTCCATTGCAGGATCTTTAGAATTCTAGGTTCTTGGAATTTGCTGATAATTCCGTGGTATCCATGGAGTCTGATGAACACGCCATGGAAGTTGCAATTGGTGTATAGGTTCTTAGTGGACCTGAAATTGACTCATCAATGTCGCTTTCCGACGAGCTGGACTCTATCTGCTTTTTATGGGGGTGTCTCCTGCCCTGCTGTCTTGACGGTGTGGATATTACATCTTCGAATTTTTTGAGCTTGTGCTCAATTGTCTTACGTGTGTCTGTGGTTTGCTTGATTCCATGTGAAGACAGCAGACTTTCGATCAACTCAGTGACCAAAGTTTTGGGCATTGGCCAGAGAGCGTCCAGTTCAGTGGGAGCACTATTTAATGTTGTGCAGGTTAGGGGCCTAGTGGCTTGCTGACCCTTCTCGGTGGTAACTTTGGCACTGGAATTGCTACTCCTATTGGCCCTAGTGTGCTTGCTGGATGAAATGGGAGGCCGACTGCTTTGAACATGATTCTTGTGTCCTCCATCTTTCTTTTTGTCCTGCACTGTCTTCTCACCCTTCACCATGGCCGATGGTGAAGGGCCGTGTGCCCCCTCTTCCTGAATGGGTAGACCCCACGCGGTTTTAGTGGGCATGGGAGCTGGGATTCGTTTTGGTGGGGGTTTCGGCTCCGATGTAGGCGTGATGGGGTTCGTTTGAAGCCTTTTGAGCCTTTCAGGGCATTTCAAGTTCCAGGCATGATGTGCCTTGGAACAATTTGGGCATTTTGCCTGAACAGGGTGGTTTGCCTTGAATTTATCAATACATGTTTTTGTATCATGGGGCTGGCTGCAGACTCCGCACCTCACTGGGCGTTGGCAGCCATCTTTGTGATGCCCAAATCTCTGACATCTAAAGCATCTTAGGGGTTCTGGGGTGTAAGGCCTGTGTTGGAACACACCCCAGATTCCAAGGTCAAGTTTCTCCGGGAACCGTCCTCTTACTGTGAGAAGGACTTGTCGAGTTTCCTGTTTTGTGGTTCGTACTTGGCATCTCTCTGCTGACACCACACAGTTCAGCTTTTCGAGATGGCCAAGGGCCATATGCAAGGGATAGTGGAGGACAATGATTTTACTTATTTTATCCTCTGGTTTCAGTTCCTCACATTTTGCGTAATTTTTTAGAATCGTAGCGGCCGACTCGTCTTTAGGCCTCAGAATGTATTCTCCTTTGAGATTAGGTT
The DNA here is from genome assembly GCF_040958095.1 of Procambarus clarkii. Lineage (NCBI taxonomy): Eukaryota > Metazoa > Arthropoda > Malacostraca > Decapoda > Cambaridae > Procambarus > Procambarus clarkii. Next base: position 43,619,367 of record NC_091161.1, read on the forward strand.
TTGCTCTGACCTGGAGCTGGGGGTACTCTTTTTCCAGGTCAACTACAGTAGCGTAGGAAGACTTACCTTCCGTGTGCTGCACTTTGAAGACTGGAAGCGTAGATCTAGTCTGAGGCGCTGGGAGAGCTGGAGAAGCTGGAGAGATTAATGGGCGATGGGTCGTCATGGAGTGGCTTGTCCTGTTTGCCTTATTCACGTGATGCCACTCGCCGTCACTTTCGGAACTAGTATCCATTATCGATGGTCTTTTCCTACACTGAGCAGCATTGCTGGATCGATTATAAGTCAATTGGAATTCCATGATGAAATTCAAATGATCACTTGTGGAGTGGTCTGGTGAGTGAAGGGATAAGGTATGGCTGGCCATTAGCATATAAGTGTCAAGGTATCACAGCACCTGACTGGTCAACTATGTGTGACGTCACCAGATGGCCAATGCGGCCTTTGGTGGAGCATATGTACTATTGTTATTATTCAAAAATGGCTAGACTATCCACCCCACCTAACCTAATCAGAGGCTTAAGAATATACATTTTAATCGTCCACAACTGTAATTATTATTCGGTAATAAGTGCAAAAGTATAACAGCAACCCAAATGTCGCACCACAATTTAAGCAGAATCGTACATCTGGCAGCATAGCAGGTGAGCTGAACATAAGAATAAAGGTTACTGCAGAAGTCCTATTGGCCCATACGAGGCAGCTCCTATATATTTCCACCCAATCTCATTCATATTCATGTCCACCCTATGCTTAAAACAACCAAGGGATCTCACTTAAGAATTAGTTTACAATAATAGTTTTAATAAATAGCTCTCATTCTAGCTATATACACAACAGCAATTATGAAACCCTATAGCTAGATATCGTACCATAATCCACAAGTAGTTATCACACATCTGGCAGCACAGCAGATTAGTAGCTGTGTTCATAGGCTAGCCAACTGTCCTCACATCCATCAAATAGCTATCCAAATATCGCACCTCAATTCATCCATCTAGCAACTCAGCTGGATGCTAGCCACTATATTCATGGCTAATCATTTCTACACCTCAAAAATAAAAAAATCCTAGTTTTGCTACGCAAATCAGCTAACTTGTTTCTAAACCAACAATCGTAAATACAAGCATACATACCTACACATACTCCACAACCTATACATTCATAGAGAATAGCCTAGTTTTTTGCCACCATTTCCCCATTAATCAGATGTAATTTATGCCATACACAAAAAATACAGCATTTACACACCAAATATGCGATTTGGGGGCCTCGTAGCCTGGTGGATAGCGCGCAGGATTCGTAATTCTGTGGCGCGGGTTCGATTCCCGCACGAGGCAGAAACAAATGGGCAAAGTTTCTTTCACCCTAAGTGCCCCGGTTACCTAGCAGTAAATAGGTACCTGGGAGTTAGTCAGCTGTCACGGGCTGCTTCCTGGGGTGTGTGTGTGTGTGTGTGGTGTGTGGGAAAAAAAAAAAAGTAGTTAGTAAACAGTTGATTGACAGTTGAGAGGCGGGCCGAAAGAGCAAAGCTCAACCCCCGCAAAAACACAACTAGTAAACATTTATGCACAAAATATATTATTTGCACTCAAAATATACCATCACACAAAACTATGTCATTTACAGAAAAAAATATGACATTTACATACAAAATATGCCAGTTGCACATAAAAATATACCATTTACACAATATTGCATGTACACTCAGAGTATGACATTTACACAAAGTATGGTATTTGTACAAATATATCAAAAGGCTTATGCATTTAGAATTTCAAAAATGCGCTTTCACTAAAATTACACAATTTCTCAAACATAATTTTCACAAAATACCCACACATTGTCTCATAAACCAAAATACACTTACACCATGAATATCTATTTTTTCAGATTACAGAGCTTACACAAAATACTCAATTTGCACACAAAAACACAGTCGCACCAGTTCCACTTCAGCAAATTAAAAACACAACTTGCATAAATGCACTATTGGTACAAAAACTATTATAAAACATGGACAATTATTGCACAAATTGTGTAATTATTATACATCTTTGCACAATTATTACAAGCAAACTTGCTATATAATTTCTCAACTTGCACAATGACGATCAATACACAAAGGCATAAATAAACAATTCGTTCGTATGGTATTACACAACATGCGCAATTAATACACAACTTTCACAAATATTACACATCTTTCATAATTATTACACAACTTGCACAAATACATATCTAGCACAAATACGTGCAATACATAACTACCCCAAATATGAAAATACGCAACCAGCATAAATACACGATTTGCACAAATACAATTTCGACATTTACACAATTAATACCCAACTTGCTCAAAAATATAATCAATACACAACTTGCCAAAATATGATCAATACATAACTAGCACATATTCATTAAATACACCACAACACAATTTCCACAAATACACATACAAAAACATATGCTATAAATACACAATTTGCACAAAACAATACACAATTTATAGAAATATAATCAATACATAATTGCAGTAATCATACAATTTATGCAAATTACATAATCTACATAATTAATACACAAGTATGCAGGCGATGAGTCACAATAACGTGGCTGAAGTATGTTGACCAGACCACACACTAGAAATTGAAGGGACAACGACGTTTCGGTCCGTGCTGGACCATTCTCAAGTCGATGCACAATTAATATACACAAGTATATTAATTGTGCTATATATGTACAAATACAAACACAACCAACTAGGTCAAACAATACACAAATTGCATGAAATTTTTCTAGGTATATTTAGGACATTAATTATAATATGATGAGTTTAACCAACTCCCCAAAGTCTGAATTTCACATATAAAAATGGTACATATGACTTCCTATGAGCTCAATATAAAAAACATTTATTTTCCATTAATATTTCAACATTATTAGTGCTAAACTATTCATATAACATATGTCCATTGTTTTTAATATCTTATTAATACCCCCCTTGTTACATCCTCTTCAATCAGGCCACCCATATTTATTTCTTCTAGCCTTAGTTACGTTAGGGCAGGTGGGGTTATGTGAAGTCTCCGTGGTGTAGTGGTAAGACACTCGCCTGGCGTTCCGCGAGCGCTATGTCATGGGTTCGTATCCTGGCCGGGGAGCATTTACTGGGCGCAATTCCTTAACTGTAGCCTCTGTTTAACGCAACAGTAAAATGTGTACTTGGATGAAAAAACGATTCTTCGCGGCAGGGGATCGTATTCCAGGGACCTGCCTGAAACGCTACGCGTACTAGTGGCTGTACAAGAATGTAACAACTCTTGTATATATCTCAAAAAAGTCAGTATTTTCTATGATAGTTTTAAGCAAATTTGCTATATCTTATCAAAATGCATCCTATTAAAACCTAAATTCATCTAAATCTATCAAAAAATATACTTATAATACACAAATTTGACTAAATTCCACCCAGCAAAAGCTAAACTAACTAAATATGAGCACCCCATATCCCCACATACAAGCCTATGTCGTCTCCGTCCATACATTACATGAGTTGACCATATAGCTCGAACCCCAAATAGGAAAATTTACACTATTTCATAAATATGCTAGTTCATTACCCCTAAGATATTATATATATCCTTCCCAACACGACCTCACCTAACCTGACCTAGCATATCCAAACCTAGATTTAATTAAAGTTGGTGAAATTTAAGCTATGCCACTTAAATGCGACCTTATTTAAGTCAATTTCTACCAAATATACCCAAATGTTGTGTATCATAGCACTGCCAAAGCCCATTTTTACCCACATTTTCTCCTATTCCATACAACCCTTACACCACCTCACCTAACCCAACCTAGCATATCCAAACCTGGATTTGGTTAAAGTTAGCGAAATTTAAGCTATGCCACCTAAATTCGACCTAATTTAAGACAATTCCCACCAAATATACCCAAATGTTGTGTATTATAGCATCGCCTAAGGGCCCATGGTAATAGGATATAAGAAAGTGTTGTAGGGTATTCATAATTTATTATCCTGATACATGTGAGAGGTGCTGCACCTAGGCCAAGTTTCAGCATCTCAGCCTAAATAGAGAAGGAGAAAAAAAAAAAAAAAAAAAAAAAAAAAGATTTTTCAACAATGTTCAATTGCTCTCACAGCCCACAATTGTGAACCAAAATCATTTCTACGACACTCAGCTATGACCTTACTATATAATAAAGATTTGCATGTCACATCATTATCCCAGATGTATTTAGTGCAATAATACAGATTTATAAAAGTTTCCCAAAAACGTATGCAACAAAATGAAGTGTATCATTATTTATAAAATCAATAAATCTACGTAGATAAGAATAATGACATCCGTTTATAAAGGCGTAAACTCTACATATAATGTGCAAGTTTCATGTAAATTGAATAATAAATAAAGGCTGTGAGAGCAGATCTAGTTGTAAAAGTTGGAGTTGCGTAACACGCCGCGACAAGTTACTCTACTCGCGGTCACTCGTGACAATGCGTGATTTACGCATTGCGGCCAGCTCGTACCTTCTATGGAGAGCTCGCATGCATCTAGCTTTCAATGCTTTTCTCTTGTTCGTTTGGTAAGTCATATTGCAGTACAAATAGCAAAAATAGCATGAGTTCTGGGAGATATTGTGAGAGCGCGTCAGCAATATATCCACTCTCCAAGAGACACACACAGTGACTGAGGGTCTGAGCCACGTACCACCCTCTCTCTGACACGATACTGTTGCCAATGAGTGAGTTTATATTCATTTTATGCATAACATGTTATTTTCAAAGCTATTACGAAAAATAGGACTTTTACAACGTAAGATACAATACCCCGCGGTGCACTCACGCCGCGAGGACCAGATTCACGGAAGTTGCAGCGGGAAATTTGACTCTAATTACGTTATTTTTCAAGATAACATTAAACGGTTTGGACCACAGTGTTGCCAGAACGTTGTAGTATTTTTCGTAATTTTTCGTAAATATTCCCTTTTTCTTCTGGTTTTCGGTTACCATGGCCCCTAAGCCCATTTTTGCCCACATTTTCTACTATTACATCCTACCCTACACAACCTTACCTAACCTAGTATATCCACACCTAGATTTGGTTAAAGTTGGCGAAATTTAAGCTATTCCCACCTAAATTTGACCAAATTTAAGACAATTTCCACCAAATATACCCAATGTTGTGTATCATAGTACTGTCAAAGCCCATTTTTGTTTACCAACATTTTCTCCTATTTCCATCCTACCCTACACAACCTCACCTAACCTAACCTAGCATATCGAAACCTGGATTTGGTTAAAGTTGGCGAAATTTAAGATATGCCACTTGAATTCGACCTAATTTAAGACAATTCCCACCAATATATCCAAATGTTGTGTATCATAGCATCGCCAAACCCCATTTTTACCTACATTTTCCTCCCATATCGTAAATATGGGAGGAACGTGTTGTTTGTGCATCAACCCAACCATCCTGGACCTAACCTCCCTTTATCTAACTTCAAATTTATCGTAAATATGGGAGGGACGTGTTGTTTGTGTATCAACCCAACTGCCCTGGACCTAACCTCCCTTTATTTAACTTCAAATTTATTGTATTTATGGGGAGAAAGTGTTGTTTATGCATCAACCCAACCATCCTGGACCTAACCTCCGATACGCGGATCTTGGTTCAATATTGCATCATATTCGTAGTATTTTTTTCTCATCAATACAACCATCCTCAACTTAACCTTTATTACCTTAGGAGGGGGTTAATGGAAAATATGATAATAATGGGAATTTTCTCTACATCAGTTCAACTTAACCATAGGTAAGGTAGTGTAGGGTAAGATGGAATAGGGGAAAACTTGGGTGAAATGAACTTTGGCTATGCTAAGATACAAAACATTTGGGTAAATTCGGTGGAAATTGGCTTAAATTAGGTTGAATTTAAGTGGGAAAGGCATAAATTTCGCCAACTTTAATAAAATCTAACTTTGGATATGCCAGGTGAGGCTGGGTAGGGTTGTCTAGGGCAGGTTGGGATAGGTGAAAAACTTAGCTAAAATAAGCTTTGGCCGTGCTATGTTACAAAAACATTTTTGGATATATTTGGTGGAAATTGTCTTAAATTAGGTCTAATTTATGTGGGATAACTTAACTTTCGCTGACTTTAACCGAATCTAGGTTTGGATATGCTAGGATGGGTTAGGTAAGGTTGCATAGAATAGAATGGAATATGAGCAAATGTAGGTAAAAATGGGCTTTGGCGATGCTATGATACACAACATTTGGATATATTGGTGGGAATTGTCTTAAATTAGGTCGAATTCAAGTGGCATATCTTAAATTTCGCCAACTTTATCCAAATCCAGATTTGGATATGCTAGGTTAGGTTAGGTGATGTTGTGTAGGGTAGGATGGACATAGGAGAAAATGTTGGTAAAAAAATAGGGCTTTGACAGTACTATGATACACAACATTGGGTATATTTGGTGGAAATTGTCTTAAATTTGGTCAAATTTAGGTGGGAATAGCTTAAATTTCGCCAACTTTAACCAAATCCAGGTGTGGATATACTAGGTTAGGTAAGGTTGCGTAGGGTAGGATGTAATAGGAGAAAATGTGGGCAAAAATGGGCTTAGGCGATGCTATGATACACAACATTTGGGTATATTTGGTGGGAATTGTCTTAAATTAGGTCGAATTTAGGTGACATAGCTTAAATTTCGCCAACTTTAACCAAATCCAGGTTTGGATATGTTAGGTTGGGTTAGGTGAGGTGCTGTAAGGGTAGTATGGAGTAGGAGAAAATGTGGGTAAAAATTGGTTTTGGCAGTGCTATGATACACAACATTTGGGTATATTTGGTAGAAATTGCCTTAAATAAGGTCGAATTTAAGTGGCATAGCTTAAATTTCACCAACTTTAACTATGTCTAGGTTTGGATATGCTAGGTCAGGTTAGGTGAGGTCGTGTAGGGAAGGATATATATAATATCTTAGGGGGTAATGAACTAGCATATTTATGAAATAGTGTAAATTTTCCTATTTTGGGTTCGAGCTATATGGTCAACTCATGTAATGTATGGACAGAGACGACATAGGCTTGTATGTGGGGATATGGGGTGCTCATATTTAGTTAGTTTAGCTTTTGCTGGGTTGAATTTAGTCAAATTTGTGTATTATAAGTATATTTTTTGATAGATTTAGATGAATTTAGGTTTTAATAGGATGCATTTTGATAAGATATAGCAAATTTGCTTAAAACTATCATAGAAAATACTGACTTCACCTAACCCCACCTGCCCTAACATAACTAAGGCTAGAACAAATAAATATGGGTGACCTGATTGGAGATTATGTAACAAGGGGGGTATTAATAAGATATTAAAAACAATGGACATATGTTAGATGAATAGTTTAGCACTAATAATGTAGAAATATTAATGGAAAATAAATGTTTTTTATATTGAGCTCATAGGAAGTCATATGTACCATTTTTATAAGTGAAATTCAGACTTTGAGGAGTTGGTTAAACTCAACATATTATAATTAATGTCCTAAATATACCTAGAAAAATATCATGCACATTGTGTGTTGTTTGACCTAGTTGGTTGTGTTTGTATTTGTACATATATAGCACAATTAATATACTTGTGTATTAATTGTGTAGATTATGTATTTTGCATAAGTTGTATGATTATTGCAATTATGTATTGATTATATTTCTATAAATTGTGTATTGTTTTGTGCAAGTTGTGTATTAATAGCATATGTTTTTGTATGTGTATTTGTGGAAATTGTGTTGTGGTGTATTTAATGAATATGTGCTAGTTATGTATTGATCATATTTTGGCAAGTTGTGTATTGATTATATTTTTGAGCAAGTTGGGTATTAATTGTGTAAATGTCGAAATTGTATTTGTGCAAATCGTGTATTTATGCTGGTTGCGAATTTTCATATTTGGGGTAGTTATGTATTGCACGTATTTTTTGCTAGATATGTAGTTGTGCAAGTTGTGTAATAATTATGAAAGATGTGTAATATTTGTGAATGTTGTGTATTAATTGCGCATGTTGTGTAATTGCATATGAACGAATTATTTATTTATTCCTTTTGATTGATTGTCATTGTGCAAGTTGAGAAATTATATAGCAAGTTTGCTTGTAATAATTGTGCAAAGATGTATAATAATTACACAATTTGTGCAATAATCGTCCATGTTTTATAATAGGTTTTGCACCAATAGTGCATTTATGCAAGTTGTGTTTTTAATTTGCTGAAGTGGAACTGGTGCGACTATGTTTTTGTGTGCAAATTGAGTATTTTGTTCTCTGTAATCTGAAAAAATTGATCTTCATGGTGTAAGTGTATTTTGGTTTATGAGACAATGTGTGGGTATTTTGTGAAAATTGTGTTTTTAAATTGTGTAATTTTAGTGAAAGCGCATTTTTGATTGTCTAAATGCATAAGCCTTTTGATATATTTGTACAAATACAAAGTTCGCACTTTGTGTAAATGTCGTACTCTGAGTGTACATGCAATATTGCGTATAGGGTATATTTTTATGTGCAACAGGCATATTTTGTATGTAAATGTCATATTTTTTTCTATAAATGTCATAGTTTTGTGTGATGGTATATTTTGAGTGTAAATAATATATTTTGTGCATAAATGGCATATTTGGTGTGTAAATGCTGTATTTTCTGTGTATGGCATAAATTACATCTGATTAATTGGGAAATGGTGGCAAAAAACTAGGCTATTCTCTATGAATGAATAGGTTGTGGAGTATGTGTAGGTATGTATGCTCGTATTTACGACTGTTGGTTTAGAAACAAGTTAGCTGATTTGCGTAGCAAAACTAGGATTTTTTATTTTTGAGGTGTAGAAATGATTAGCCTATGAATATAGTGGCTAGCATCCAGCTGAGTTGCTAGATGAATGAATTGAGGTGCGACATTTGGATAGCTATTTGATGGATGTGAGGACAGTTGACTAGCCTATGAACACAGCCACTAATCCGCTGTGCTGCCAGATGTGTGGTAACTACTTGTGGATTATAGTACGATATCTATCTATAGGGTTTCATAATTGCTGTTGTAAATAAAACTAGAATGAGAGTTATTTATTAAAACTATTATTGTAAACTAATACCTTAAGTGGGATCCCTTGGTTGTTTTAAGCATAGGGTGGACATGAATATGAATGAGATTGGGTGGAGATATATAGGAGCTGCCTCGTATGGGCTAATAGGATTTCTGCAGTTACCTTTATTCTTATGTTCAGCTCACCTACAATGCTGCCAGATGTACGATTCTGCAAAATATTGCAGTATGACATTTTGGTTGCTGTTATACTTTTGCACTTATCACTGAATAATGATTACAGTTGTGGATAATTAAAATGTATATTCTTAAGCCTCTGATTATGTTAGGTGGGGGATGGTTAGTCTAGCCATTTTTAATAATAACATAAAAAACAGTACATATGCTAGTAGGACGCTAAAGCCTGCATTGGCCATCTGGTGATGTCACACATAGTTGAACAGTCAGGCGCTGTGGTACCTTAACACCTATTTGCTAATGACCAACAATACAATGAGGTCGCTTTTCGTGATGTCACTAAACAACAACAACTGGTCTGTAGAATGTATTGTTTGTTATATAATAAGTTAGGTTAGGATGGTTTGATAGGGTTTATGAAATGAATAGCAGAAAATATGAGCAATGAGCGAAAATATGAGCCAATGTAGCTGAATATCGACTCTGATGAAGCACAGAGTACAGTTGAGGTATTAAGTCTGATTAAGAGTTCGCACTAATGTATGAACCTCCTAGGATTCGCATTTAGCACGTTGGCGCCTCGCACCGCATTAGGGATGATGACGTCAGAAAAGAAGATAACTGCAGAAGGCCTTATTTAAAAAATATGAGATGCTTGCTTTTACTGAATGAGTATTTTGATTTGTTATATGCTACAGTAAGGTGTGGGGGAGGCATGTTTTTTGAGCGAATGTGAGATGTGCATATGCAAGAGCATATATATTTATGCGTTTATGCAGCAATATTGGATTACTACTGAAATCGCATTGAAGTTACCACACCTGGCAGGGGTCTGTTTTCATACAAATGGATGATAGTGAGTTTTCATTTTTTTTTGCCCTATGCTAAATAAGCATTCCTTGAAGAAAAGATTGACAAAGCCTAAATTACATTCTCTAGAAAGACGAAGAAATAGAGGTGACATGATAGCGGTATGACTGAATGAATATGACAAAGGGGGATATTAATTAACTATGAATACTATAAACACGAGACAGAATACGAAACAATGGGTATAAATAGGATAAGTTTTACATTTACGAAAAAAGACTTGGGTAAATACTGGTTCAGTTATTTTAAACGATTCTTCGCGGCAGGGGATCGTATTCCAGGGACCTGCCCGAAACGCTACGCGTACTAGTGGCTGTACAAGAATGTAACAACTCTTGTATATATCTCAAAAAAAAAAAAAAAAAAAAAAAAAAAAAAAAGTTACAGGGATGAACGCTGAGTTACATGGTAGTTCATGCTCTGTGTTGCTTCCCCTTTGATACATGTAATGGGTGATGGTTGAAAGTAAATATGAAATTTAAAATAGACTAGGGATGATGGTATTTTGCATTAGGTTTCAGGGGTCACTGTTGTAACACAAAACACACGACTCATAGACCGGCTTTTTAATCCCCTTGAACGTGCCTGAGCAGGAACGCTGAGCGGCTTGCTGGTGACGTTATTGACCATTGGCAATGCCTGTACAAAGTCGCTCGGGTAACGAAAATCACACGAGACAAATCGAAGCCGTCGAAAAAACTCTTGACTTGTACGCCGGGGTAACGAAAATCACACATTGACAAGTCGAAGCCGTCGAAAAAAGCAAAACGGCTTTGACTTGTCTCGTTTCCACTACTCACGTTTGAGGTAGAGCAGAGGTCAGACCTATAACCTTCCTTCAATTTAAGCTGGTAAGGGTTGTAAAGGGGGAGGGAGGGGAGTTGGGGTGGGTGGTGGGGTGAGGCTATGATCATCCCCAATACTTCCCACCACATCTCAGTACACCTCAAACTTCTACCCCAGATGTGTGTAATGGTGAAGCTCCCAGGGTTAGATCTATAATTGCATATATTCATTCAATAGTGGGAAAAACACCCGCAAGTCCCCAGTGCTGCTGCTGCTGCTGGGCACCAGTGCGCCACCTTCTGGGTAAGGTATGTGGTAACACCTCATTCAGTACAGTACACTTATGTCAAACTCTCAAGAGGCTACCAGACATCCCAAAGCTTTCCTCCCACAGACTGAGGTACTGTGAAGTGTGTGGAATTCTCAAGTAATTGATGATAGCTGTCACCAGCACGGGAGGGGGATGGGGGTGAGGGGGAGGGGGGGGAGATGTGACATAAGACCCCACACCCTTAATGATAACACTGGTTACTCAAGCGTGGGACGACAAAGGGTCCACACGGGGCTGGGGCACTAAGGGTCCACACGGGGCTGCCCTCATGGAGGTACAATGCTCCTATGTGGTCTGTTGGTATGTGCTGAGAACCTCAGGTCTATGTGGACACACATGTGCGTGTGTGGTCGTGTGATGCTCCGCTCTGGAAGCATGCTACGTGTGGGAGAGAGAGACCCACCCACCCACACTGTCTATAGAAAAAAAAACATTTTACGGCTCATTGACGCTCTACCGCCAACACAACCCTGTCTAACGTCTAACTAATCACCGTCATTGAACACCAGCGACACAAACAGAATTGGGTGAGAAAGTTAAATGTTTCTTTTTGCTACATAAAAACAGACATTCTTTAAGGAAAAATAATGGCTCCCTCCACTATCAGACAAAAGCCACCACCTGCTCCCCTCTCCCCTCTCTCTCAGCCCATACCCATCTTAAGAGCTTGGTCTCCTACCCTCTCAGGGTACGAGGGGAGTGGAGGAGGCCCTCCCTCCTCAACATATCCTTGTCAGGGTAGGGGGGCCCTCCCTCCATCCTCTATACATATCCTACATACTCTCATCTATCTACACACACATACACACACACACACACACACACACACACACACACACACACACACACACACACACACACACACACACACACACACACACACACACACACACACACACACACACACACACTAGTGCGAAAGTTGGAGATGCAGGCTGGAGTGAGAGGGAAGGTACTCCGGTGGATAGAGGAATACCTAAGCAACAGGAGACAACGAGTCTGTGTGAGGGGTGAGGTCTCAGATTGGCGAGACGTCACAAGTGGAGTCCTGCAGGGGTCAGTCCTTGGACCTATACTGTTTCTGGTATATGTAAATGATCTCCCAGAGGGTATAGATTCGTTCCTCTCAATGTTTGCCGACGATGCAAAAATTATGAGGAGGATTGAAACAGAGGATGATAGTAGGAGGCTACAAGATGACCTGGATAGACTGAGTGAATGGTCCAACAAATGGCTGTTGAAGTTCAACCCGAGTAAATGCAAAGTAATGAAACTAGGCAGTGGAAACAGGAGGCCAGACACAGGATACAGAATAGGAGATGAAGTACTTAATGAAACAGACAGAGAGAAAGATCTAGGAGTTGATATCACACCAAACCTGTCTCCTGAAGCCCACATAAAGAGAATAACGTCTGCGGCATATGCGAGGCTGGCTAACATCAGAACGGCGTTCAGGAACCTGTGTAAGGAATCATTCAGAATCTTGTACACCACATATGTAAGACCAATCCTGGAGTATGCGGCCCCAGCATGGAGCCCGTACCTTGTCAAGCACAAGACGAAGCTGGAAAAAGTCCAAAGGTATGCTACTAGACTAGTCCCAGAACTAAGAGGCATGAGTTATGAGGAAAGGCTGCGGGAAATGCACCTCACGACACTGGAAGACAGAAGAGTAAGGGGGGACATGATCACAACCTACAAAATCCTCAGGGGAATCGACCGGGTAAACAAGGATGAACTTTTCAACACTGGTGGGACGCGAACAAGGGGACACAGGTGGAAGCTGAGTACCCAAATGAGCCACAGAGACGTTAGAAAGAACTTTTTCAGTGTCAGAGTAGTTAGCAAATGGAATGCATTAGGAAGTGATGTGGTGGAGGCTGACTCCATTCACAGTTTCAAATGTAGATATGATAGAGCCCAATAGGCTCAGGAATCTGTACACCAGTTGATTGACGGTTGAGAGGCGGGACCAAAGAGCCAGAGCTCAACCCCCGCAAGCACAATTAGGTGAGTAGGTGAGGTGAGTACACACACACATATATATATATATATATATATATATATATATATATATATATATATATATATATATATATATTAAATATAAATATTAAATATATATATATATATATATATATATATATATATATATATATATATATATATATATATATATATATATATATATATATATATATATATATATATATATATATATATTAGTATATTTTGGTAGCAGTCTTTCCTGTAGACATATATTATTAAATATGGCCGAAAAAGTAAGATTAATAATTCTAACACGAATTTTTTCTATGTTTCTTATATTTCTTTTCACTGTTGATGGTAACTGAAAAATCAATTCTCCAAAATTCATTTTTATTTCTAGTCTGACGTGACACTTGAACGCGTTTCGTAAAACTTATTACATTTTTAAAGACTTTATTTTACACACACACAACTATAACTGAACAGAGTTCAAACTTCGATTTTATACCTGCATTTGGGTGAGGTGATATGTTACAACAGTTTTGGATGAGGTGAAAACAAACTTTCAACACAAGACAGAACACGAAACAATGGGTATAATATTTTGTAAGTTAAAGGGAAGAATGGAAGTAACTGCAACGGGCCTATTGGCCCATATGGAAAGGAGCAGACAGTCAGGAAAGGAAAAGAACAGTCTCCGTGGTGTAGTGGTAAGACACTCGCCTGACGTTCCGTGAGCGCTATGTCATGAGTTCGTATCCTGGCCGGGGAGGATTTACTGGCCGCAATTCCTTAACTGTAGCCTCTGTTTAACGCAACAGTAAAATGTGTACTTGGATGAAAAAAACGATTCTTCGCGGCAGGGGATCGTATTCCAGGGACCTGCCCGAAACGCTACGCGTACTAGTGGCTGTGCAAGAATGTAACAACTCTTGTATATATCTAAAAAAAAAAAATATTTCTTGATGTTTCTATATTGGTGTGGAGTCTTGAAGTGGGTAGAATATAGTTGTGCATTAATTGGCTGTTGATTGCTGGTGTCGACTTCTTAATGTGTAGTGCCTCGCAGATATCAAGCCGCCTGCTATCGTTGTATCTATCGATGATTTCCGTGTTTTTTGTTAAGACTTCTCTGGTGATAGTCTGGTTGTGGGAAGAGATTATATGTTCCTTAATGGAGCCCTGGTGCTTATGCATCGTTAATCGCCTGGAAAGAGATGTTGTTGTCTTACCTATATACTGAATTCTTTAAGGCTTACAGTCCCCAAGTGGGCATTTGAAGGCATATACGACATTGGTCTCTTTTAAAGCGTTCTGCTTTGTGTCTGGAGAGTTTCTCATGAGTATCTTGGCCGTTTTCTTGGTTTTATAGTAGATCGTATATTGTATCTTCTGATTTTTGTCTGTAGGGATAACGTTTCTATTAACAATATCTTTCAGGACCCTTTCCTCCATTTTATGAGCTGTGGAAAAGAAGTTCCTGTAAAATAGATTAATAGGGGGTACAGGTGTTGTGTTAGCTGTCTCTTCAGAGGTTGCATGGCGTTTCACCTTCCTTCTTATGATGTCTTCAACGAAACCATTGGAGAAGCCGTTGTTGACTAGGACCTGCCTTACCCTACAGAGTTCTTCATCGACTTGCTTCCATCCTGAGCTGTGGCTGAGAGCACGGTCGACATAAGCGTTAACGACAGTCCTCTTGTACCTGTCTGGGCAGTCACTGTTGGCATTGAGGCCCATTCCTATGTTTGTTTCCTTAGTGTAGACTGCAGTGTGGAAACCTCCGCTCCTTTCCATGACTGTTACGTCTAGAAAGGGCAGCTTCCCATCCTTCTCCATCTCGTAAGTGAAGCGCAACACAGAATTCCGCTCAAATGCCTCCTTCAGCTCATGCAGATGTCTGACATCAGGTACCTGTGTAAAATTGTCGTCAACATACTTGCAGTATATGGCCGGTTTCAAGTTCATGTCGACTAAGACCTTTTGTTAGATGGTACCCATGTAGAAGTTCGCAAACAGGACACCTAGGGAAGAACCCATAGCGACCCTATCTACTTGCTCATACATGTGCCCATCCGGGCTCATGTCCAATATGTCCAAGAGGACTTGGAAATATTTTCACAACACAATTTTCTTAATTTTTCCACTAATTCTTTCCCACATTTCCACAAAATCACTTTTTTAAAATATAAGAAGCAAATTACTGACCATAGGAATACTTAACAGGATATCAAAAGAACTAACCCCAGAGGAGTAACCCAACCATAAAGACAACTCACCTCTGACTTAGTGTATTTATATGTTCTCTTAGAAGATAGCCTAAGACATAGATTATTATTCAGGGGAACACATATAAGCACAGGGATCACTTAGAATGGGGAAACAACTCCAAATATGGGAGAATCGCTTAAAATTTGGGGAAATATTTAATACCTAGAAAATCACTTAATTTTAACTAAAGAACTCGCTCCATTATACCTATAATCATCCCCACCGGCTCTCAATTTTGCCCTTGCCTAGCCTAGGTGACCGCGACCACCTAGATTCATACTGCACGAAATGCTGCTTTTGCGGCAACGATTAAGACTAGATGTGAATCGACCTCTTGACTGTGTGCAATCAACCAGTCGTCGATTCGTTGCTAAGTAGTGTACTACCTCATCCCTCAATGACCGCGACCACCTTCATGAGTTTACCGTTTTTCTTAGCGATTTGGGTCGTCTACTATTCCTTCGGTCAAATCCCGAGGCGTCCCACAGACAAATCCGCCCAGACAGCCCCAAATTGGAACCTGTTGTTGAGGATATGGAAGTCCCCAACACCTCTGAACCCATTGAAAGGGGTCGAGTAAAATACCCAGTTCAATCAACTCAAAGCGGTCTCCTTACTCAATAAATCATAACCACCTAATCATAATTTTACTGCCATAGTACCCCATTTTTAATGCTACAGGCCCCCCCCCCTCTCACAATGTCCAGAGATCGCCAACTCCACTTCATCGCTACTGTTATGGTATTACCGTCGACTCTACCTAGTTGGCTCTTGGCTGACCTCACTAACCTATACTCTTGTTGACCGAATGGACAAGATGCATGGGCATTCAACTATTCTTAAAAAAATTGTTGAAAACACAGATGTGCACCATTGTAACGGGACCATCCTCAACCTTTAATTCTGGTGAACGCTGGCGGTTATTTAACCGTTCTGTTGTTCATTGTTGTATTCTTACTGTAACCTCTAGCCGAGTGATAACTTATAACCTTGGTGGTTAACCGCCAAGGTGCCACAAAACGAGGACACTGAACCTTTCAGCTAACAATAAACTCACTAGAGACTTTAATAGCTGTCACCACCTGACTTGCTACATTCTTGAGGTTGAAGAGGTGAGGTAAATCCAAAGCGTCTGTACTGCAGTTATCTGACTGCAGTGAAATCCCACTAAACCCACTGAATAACTACCCGAACTGACTGCAAAGCAGGAAACAGCCAATTGGTATAGAGTTGCAGAAAGTATATCTGTATTGTGTTGAAGGGGGGATAGTTTGTGTTAAATGCAGTTCAATTTAAACAGTAAGGGAATAGATATTAAATAGAATAAGTGGTACTTACAGAGCCCACAAGAGTTCTTACAACACACAAGTACACAGGATTGCGAATTCAACAATAAAGAAATATATATAATAGGGAATATTGACTAAACAATAGAAATCACTTTAATAATTATTTATTACACAAAATAGTACTTGAACACTCCCTAAACTGAAATATCTCTAGTTAGAGGCAATGGTTATTTACTGTGGTTTACTATAAACTGCACTTAATTCAACAGACATTACCTTAATCACAAGCCCAGGCCAGATGTTAAGCCTTTGCGTCTAGAGGTGGTGTTGACCACCAGGATCGTGCCAGCCACATTGATCTCAACCTCCTTGACCTCCAGCAAGCAAGCTGACCCATGGCTGGTTGTTAAACTAATTTTCAACGATAATTATCTTAGCTAGACTCTGATGCCCTGGGTCACTAAACACTAAAGGTGACTGAATCCCTATTCCCAAATGATAGTACCCTTGTTAAATTATGTATGTAAATTACTATCAATTACCCTACTGAGTAATAACATGAATATCCCAAATTGAAATGAACTATCAAACAAGTTGGTCAGTAGCCATTTACCACCACTGAGGCTGCTGCTGAGCCGCGAGTGTCATGCGTCTACCAGACACTAGTTCCCTTAACCTAAATAAGTCATCTGCACTTGTCCAAGAATCCTCGTCACTTTAGAAAGAACTACTACATAGTTCCTTTCTCTGTGAATAGCTTGGATCAAGTCTTCAATATACAATACTCTCAAAATTAAGTAATACCCTTTCACATGGCAAATTAAATAAGATGGAGTCTCGGAGTAGAAGGGGGGTGAGGGTGCGTCCCTGGTGACCTGGCTTAAGTCAGTGTTGCCGCCTCAAAAATCGAGCCGCTCTGCTATCTACTAAATTCCTGGCTGAAAACCTACCTGATTATATACGTCTTCACTCCTTCCTTCCTTAAACATACAATTTAGGAGTGCACATAACCTATTCTTTAAAAGGGCAACGTCAAGATGGAACTTTACATACACAATTACAAATGACAACATTTTTAATCTCTTCCCCTTAGCACTGAGGTGTTATGTCCTAGCCCGGCTAGAAAGTTCATTCTTTCAGTAACTAACGTGCGGGCGCGTTTATACAATCAAATTTATGAAGAATACATGATTATGAACAGTTTGGCTGTTACAGTGGCCTGTCTGGCTTCAGTCATGTTCTGTATTTCTGCTTTCCTTGAAGAACAGTCCGGCGAGACGGTGGTGCTGGCGTCTCCACATAGGAGACAACGTTGCAATTCAGCTTGGCAGTTCCTGTAGTGGGAAGCAGGCAGAAGAGGAGACTTCAGAGGAAGTCTCGACCACTGACGCACGCAACCGTTTCAGCGTTTATCTACACTCGCTGTGGTTGGGATGCCGTTCTTGGGTTGGACTTAACAGCCACAGCAGACATTGCCCCCAAGCAGACACCCTGGGCACATTTCAATAACCCACGGGATTGACGGATATCTACTACATGGTTTCCTGCACAGATACTGCATCTCTGACCTGGCTGTTGCATTTCTGGACGTAGTGAGTGCGTTGGTAATACCTGAAGCATTGACATAGGCGGCAGTAACGTTGCCCGGAGATCTGATGGGGTGTGCAGGCCACGCCTAAACATTTGAGGCCGTTGTCAGCCGCGAGAGTGGCCTCTACTGGAGACTTGAGGGTGGGTCTCAGGTTTCCATCCTGCTGGATGAGGTTTGCTGAAACAGCAGTCAATGACTGGTTCTGAAGGTTGATGATGTGGATGATATAGGCTATCGTTCTTTCTGCGATAAGAACGCTCACTCGGTAGACGATGTGCTTCTTACCGCCTCATAGTGGTAGGGTGGCACGAGGATCAGGTTTTCTGGTTCTAATGCCTCGATTGTTGTGGGACTGAACAGGCCTTGGAGTGTTGCAGCACTGCTGAACAGAATCTGGAGTTCATTTTCCTCCTTGATTACGTCGATGAAAACATCAGAGTTTGCCGTCAAGAGGAACAGAATCTCGGCCTTGGTGAAGATTCCTAGGAACCAAACCTTGATTCAGTGGAACATGGTGCTATTTAACTGGCACCAGGAGTGAGGAAAGAGTCCTCTTCATCGGGTCAGTGCCGATGGAGGATAGCTTTCTATCTGGATAGTGCTCTGATCGCCAATTCACATTACTGAAGAAGGCCTTCCGTCTCCTCCCGGTATAAAACGCCAGGATGGGAGTAGGGCTGACATTCTAAGAGTGAAGCGCTGTTGTTGTAGTTTTTAAAGATTCAGCTACTGGGAACAAAAAGTTCCAAGTAGCCTGGCTATGGAGACCGTATTGGACTTACGTGGCACAGGAGCGGGGCTGTAACTTTTTTCGAGCAAGTTGTGGAGGCGAAAGTGTGAAGCTTGTTGTTGTTGTTAAAGATTTAGCTACTCGGGACGAAGTGTCCATGTAGCACGGGCTATGGTGAGCCCGTAATTGAGTTTGGTTATACATGATAACCTTTTTCCTGTGATATTTGGGTCTAAGTTTAAAATGGAGGAGAGGACTTCTCCTTTTTCCATGCTTATTTATCGCTTCTGTTTTATTGCACTGGTTTTAATCTTGTTTTATTAACATTATCTTGGTGGCGGATGTAGATGCAGAGTGCTCACTAATGAGTCCCATTCCTCAACAGCTTTTCTAATCATTGTAGTCGTGGTGGAATGTGCATCTAATGCAGCTGCTGTCGTTGGATTAATGTTGAGTTTGATGCTCAGGGGTTCAGTAGCTTCACATTCCAGTAAGTAGTGCAATAGTGGCGCCTCTGCCTCAGTTTCACAGATGTGACACTCTTTAACTATTGGGTTCATTACCTCCCAGAAGCACTTGTAACCCAGTCTGAGTCTGTGTATGGCTACTGCAATGTCTCTGAATATCTTTTTGCCAGGCTTGAAAGAGGAGTAACCAGTGGCTTGTTCGTACCATATCGCAGTGGATCTTCCTTCCGCTACTTTGGCTCTGTGGCGACTTTTGATAGTTGAGAATATTTTCTTCTTGATTTGCTCCTTTATCTGTGAGAAACTTGGAGGTATTTGAACCTGTACAACAGGTAGAAAGTGTGAAGCGTTGTTGTTGTTATAGATTAAGCTACTCGGAACAAGTTCCAAGTAGCACGGGCTATGGTGAACCCGTAACTTACCTGGCACAGGAGCGGGGCAAGTAGCACGGGCTATGGCGAGCCCGTAACTTACCTGGCACAGGAGCGGGGCAAGTAGCACGGGCTATGGTTAGCCTGATGGTGTGAAGCGCTTCGAGAGAAGTTATATATAACTGACCGCCCCCCCCCCACACCTTATTTCGTCGCCTTGCTTTAATGCAGTCAGGTGAAGATCGACAAATCACGAGCCTGTGCAGGCGATGAGTCACAATAACGTGGCATATGCTGACCAGAACACACACTAGAAAGTGAAGGCACGCCGACGTTTCGGTCTGTCCTGGACCATTCTCAAGTAGATTGTGTTGAGGAAGTCGACTGCCTTCCTCGCTAAGTAGGTAGTTATAATTTGTAACTACAATATATAAATATAGGTCTAGTTTGTACAGGTCAATGCTAACATTAAAATATTAGGACATTGATCAATTTGGACTGACTTAATTAAATTGCGTTCATCAAAATTCCCATTGAGTAAAACAATCTTCCTAACATCTAATGGGAAGAAAGGAAGTAGAGCGATAAGGAGATGGCTGAGGAGTCTTGCTGGGGGTCGGTAGAGGATATCTTGTGACTAGAGTCTGGATGATGCGGTTGGACACAACAACCACCAAAGAAAACAAATGTATTTGGCAACCATTGGTGTTGAACACTGGATCAGCCTCGTTGGCACTGATGATGAAAACAAAGTGACACAGCAAAGAGACATCCACTAATGTACATTGAAGATTGATGCATCGTGATTCGTGCAAGAGGAAGGCCAATCCCCATGAAGTACAGCCAGTTCTCTTCGATGAAACTTAATCTCTTGATTAGTTCCCAACCCATGTTGAACCATCTGTACTCAAAGGCATAGTGCATTAAGCATACACAGGTGAATACTGTCCAGGATCAAATCTACACCCACCAGAGGCACCAGCTTCATCAAGCTAGCCTGTATGAGAAAAAGAAACTGAGATGGAGATGAGAATATTGGCTACAAGTTTACTGATGCTGCTGATCAGGTGGGGACGTCCTTGGCGCTGGCGATATACATTATCGGCTGTGCCTTGAAACCATATCGTGTTAATGATCCTGGAGAGCATGAAGAGTGGCAAGACCCATAATGTGTTGAAGATGGCCCAACCTGTTCTCTTACAAATTACCGCTGACTTGGCCGTTTGCCCGTATGGACAAATATGGACTTAACTTGAAAATGAAAAAAAAAAATTAAATATATTTTGGATTTTTTTTTCCAAAACAGTAAGTTAAGGGTCCGCTGGTAGGTTAGGTGGACAGGCAGTTGGTGAGGATGGGCAGCACCAACGATGACACTGGCCCCTGTTCCTCATCCAGGAAAAGCCCCAGCACCTGCTTCAGTCTCGGCATGAACATTTAATGGAAGAATGCTACACTGAGGCCGATAACAGCACCGTTGAGGATGCAACACTGCAATGCAAATGCTATGCATTGTAAGCATGTAAATGCAATGCATTGGATTGTTGGGCCCATTGTAATCACACATTGTATATAAGTGTGAACTCAAAGATTTACTAGTTTGTTAAAGTTTCACACCCAATTGGTACAAGGGATCGAAAACAAACCTCACTCACTCACTCACTCTGCTGAAGACGGGGGTGAGTTTCTGATTAAAATGGGCTTAATCATATTATTTTTTAACCATTAGATTCATATTCAAGTGCTCAAGAACTAGAGAAAGTTTAGCTTGCTGTTTAGAGTAACGCAATTGAATTTCTAATTTCCGGTTTAGCTTTGGGGAGTATGATAGTAGTGTTGGAAATATTCAACACTTTATTACTAATATTCAGTACCTTCAGAAACTATTCTTGTAATGTGTAATATAATTTTACTAACACTATTAAGTAGTAGAGTAGTGAAAATAACATGATTAACCTAACTCATAATAACGCCTCATTTCCCCAGAAATTCTAGTAAAGTGTTGCATCAGATCACATGACGAAAGGGAAAATATTTACATTAATAAGAATTATATTAAATTCTCCTAATTTCACATTCTTTAATGAATATTATTTAATAACACTCTTGCATGAATATACTTCGTGAACTAAAGCAGATAATACATTTATTTTCGTTTATATAGTATTGTTTATTAGCTGGTAATAATTCTTGCAAATACCAATTGCTATTCCAGCGCATTCACATACTACTGAATTTATATCCAGCACACTCTCATATTGAACAACGTTCATTTAATTATTATGAAATGAGAATTTGAATATTGTCAAATAAGACAAATTAATTCTCTAATTTCTGATAATCTTTAGTTCCTATAAACCGGGATATTAATTAAATCATAGATATTATTAAGCGCGCCATAGCAAAACTGCGCATGATGAGCTACCCGGGAAGGAGGAAGGACTGGCAAGCGACGCCATTAAGCTAGAGAGATTGTCTGGAAGCTGGTCAAATTACCGGCTCATCAATTACAGGCTCATCATGGACGCTAGGAGGACGTGACTGCTTCATCATATCACAGACATCAGTATCGGCAAATCTATAAGTTCATTTCCCTTTTTTGTTGTGATCCCATCAACATAATAAGTAGGACAATTTGTCGTTATGCTGCACATCCATTAAAAATAACCAGTAAGTGTATATACGGGGCTATATCACATCTAATTTAGAAATGTGGTATTATAACTCTCCGGATGATTTCTACATACTACTCGCCTTTCAGCTTGGAATTGCTGATAATAAGGAAGATATGATGCTGCCTCGATCAAGTGTTCCCAGGATGGGCTGATGAAACAAGTTTCTCGTGACGAATATATCCCAATGCTTGCTAGCTTTCCTTCGTACAGCTAAGCTGTTATTTCGTTCTTGTAGTTTGTCGAATATTATATTTTATTAATCCAAAGATTATTTAAAATCTCCAATATTTCATATTTTCTTCAAAATTTCATGTGTATTAATCTTCATTTATTTGTACTTGAAATGCATTAATTTCTCTGTACTAATCAAACCCCCCAAAGTGTGTGGAGGGGTTTGGCTTCGTAATTTATTATAACTACAGTTCATTCATTATACAGTAATAGATTTCCATCATACTTATATAAGAGATCCATAGGCACTGGTTCTCCAATTATTAGTTCCTTATCTTAAGGATGGTCCTTCAAATGATTTATGAGATTTATTATCTTGGAGCCAGATTCCCCCAGAAGCAGAACGTATAAACATAGTTGCCTCTAAAAAGAGAGAAGAAACATGTTCAGGGGTATTGTAACCACATCCCGAATTCTAAATATATTTTAACTATTTTTTCATAAAAAAAATAAATGATGCAGGAAACGCTCGAAAGTATTGCTCACTTAACTTTATGATGATTAAAAATAAAAATTAACACACAGAGTTTCATATAAACATTATATTTGAAATACCTGCAATCTCTGACTGTCTCCTGGGGACATCCTGTCTGCCTTAAGGTCAGGTGACTTTGTAGCTGTGCCAGCTTACCTCCTCCTCCTCCATGTGATCGCCATTGGGTCCTTTTATATTTGTTTGTTTATTTAATAATTTCCTCTCTGGTAACCACTAAACTAGTCAGGACGTCATCTGCACATTCTACGTAGATTTGTTTTGCTGTATTCATAAAGTTCTTTGGTATATTCTTATTTCGTAATTTAAACCATTTTCATTATCAGTTATTTGACTTATATTTTAATAGCCAGGTATTGTCTGTAATCTTTGTTCATCTGGTGAAACACTGAAGGCTTTCTTTGCTTGCCCTGCAATACGTACTTTTTTCTTAAATATTCGTGTCATAATTCGTTTGTATTGAGCCTTCTTTTTCTGATTAGGTTCTTTAGTGCCATTGTTATTCATTTTGGGTCACTACTATTTTAAATCAGCAATCTATAGCGTACCACGTTCCTGGGCTTTATTTGTAATTTAAAAAACAAAAATTACATCATAATCCAGTAACCACCTCGGTAAACAAGACAACGCTCAAGAACTGCCCAACTCCCATGTTCAGGTCTGCCAAATTTAAAATTCCCAAAGAACCCCTAAATATATGAATCAGAAGAGAAATATCTGGCGCCTTAAGTTTCTCTCAAATAACTTTTTCGTGTCTCGTTTAAGGTAATTTCCTCATGATCTCTGTTGCCTAACTCACTCCCTTTTAAGATGCTACTTATCAGTATCTCCCTGTTACACAAGTCTATAGTATCTTATTGTGTTGGCACAATATTATTTTGTTTAATGAAGCGGGTATAAATTTAAAACTAATAGTTAGCTAATTTCCTGTATAGCAAATAAAGTTTATTATACTCAAATTAGTCGGTGTTTGTTAGACACCGATTTTGGTGTTTACTGATGTTTATTGTTAGTTTGTTTTGGGGCCCCGTGGCTGAGCGAACAGAACACTGGGCGCGTGATCCTGTGTGTTACGGACCCGAGCCCAGCGTCCGAGCACGGAGCAGTGACGACAGCGCCATCTGTGGGTCAGCTCCCGAAACCCCCTCCAAATGGACGATGCCACCTAGTGAGGACGAGGTATACTGGCCACAAGGGCTAGTTTCCAGTCCTAATCAGCTCGTGACGTAGCCGCTGCTGACCTCTGGTGAGGTGACGCTTAGACAGCAATGCCATCTATGGAGTAGATGGGTGGGCGTTTGTGTCTAAGCCGGTAAGTGAGATACCCTAGAGTGTACCCGGTACTGATGACGTGTCTGATTACAGAGTCGACCTGGGACTGCTGTAATGAACGTTGGATCAGTCTACCCAAGGCAGTCGAAGAGTCTCCACGTGTTTGCTGCAGTAGCTGTGAGTCACCCCCCGGATGGACACTGTGGTGTTAGCTTCCTGTGACGTGGCAGTTGAGGGATTGTCGTACCCAGGACTGACTGGTGGAGACGCTTAACCACGGGGGTGTTGTGGTGAGGAGAGTGATCTGTGGGATCACACGAGGCTCCTGACTAGGGCTCGCAACCCTAGTATCGGTCATGGAGTGGCCTACGCAGCGTTGCTGATTGGAACCTGCCAGCTACAGGCTGGATTTGTGGTTGACGGCCTCCACGACGGTGCCCCCAGTGGAACTGTGATTTGGCTGGCCTGTGGCCAGGGTAGACTCAAGAGAATCAAAGGATTCATCGTGAGGCCACAAGAGGACCAAGAGCTAAGCATCGTCGAGCACCGTGGAACACTCCGCGTCTTCAGAAGAAGACCACATTGTATATAATGTTTATACCTCCCCCGTGTGATAAGATATATATTATTTATGGAGATGGTGACAATTATATTATTAAGTTTTTGCCTTTGTCTCCCTTCCCCTTTAATTTACTTGCGTTACGGATCACATCCCTTGAAAGCCACTACTAGCTTGGGGCCGGATACCCAAACTCTACTTACATCAGAGAAAGAACCCGGTTGTGACCCAATAGGGCCGTAACACTGTGGTCCCGGGTTCGATCCCGGGTGCAGGAGAGAAACAATAGGCAGAGTTTCTTTCGCCCTGTTGCACCTGTTACCTAGCAGTAAATAGGTACCTCGGTGTTAGTCAGCTGTCACGGACTGCTTCCTGGGGGTGGAGGCCTGGTCGAGGACCGGGCCGCGGGGACACTAATCCCCCAAATTATCTCAAGATAGGAGACCTAGATGCTTTAGATATTAGTTACCATAAAATCTATTCTTTCCTCTTAAAGTTTGATGGACTGTGTGTAACTTCTATTATTAGGTAGAGCATTTTCCATTTAATTCTCTCAACAGTTTCTGAGCAAAATTTTCAGTCCCATTCTTGCACTGCATTTAATACTTAGACGTATTGCCACGGCCCATCCTCAACCGAAATAGATCAGTGTAAAATAATTGGTATCTTCTATATTAATTGTTCCGTGTTTTCCTCATACATTGAGGTTTGTTAGTGGTTTCATTTACTTTTGTCTGTCGTAAACTGAAACCCAGATTCGTTTTGAATACAATATTTACCTACTGTATATAATTAGCCTCATGAAATTGTTAACTTCATACAATCTATTTTTCGCCACCTAGACCCTTGAGGTGTACCAATAGGTTTGTATTGGAAATTGGTAACTCTTGGCAATAAACGCCCTAGACACACCAGCCCATCATCTACAACTCATAACCTCTAAGTTCCTAACCCATAATCATTACTTCAACACTCCCACTCCCGGTTAGTCTCTCACACAATACTCTCACATTGCAGACTCGAATGGAGTCAACAAGATCACATCGGGTCCCCACATTAGGCTGGTGTCTGTCACTTCCACAAGCAGATAAAGAGGAGTACTTGATGAAACCGCGGCTTCCACAAGACTATCCTCCAACTGGTCATTGTATTCACCACCACACTCAGCATCCCAAGGACGCTATAATTACATTAAATGTATATCTATATGTTTCCACGAACTTTGGGTCAGCCTTTGTGACCTTTTGACTGTAACATTTGCTTACGTGACCTAAGGCTGTCTTAATCTTTGACCACACCTCGGTGTGACCACAATCTGACTACTCGTGTGTATTACCACTCATTTTCCTCCACCATTTGATAAGTGATGTAGTTCTTGATTCACTACCTCATACTTTCTCCTATGTTGTATATTGCAACAGTACATCGACCTAATTCACGTTGAAGTGGCTACAACATCAGCCACAGCTTCCAATGGTCATAACCATATCACTATTACTGTGATACCTACAACAGTCCTACGCACTTAACTCTGTCAGCAAAAGCTGCCACACGCATACCATGAAAAGTATATCGTGTAACTAGCATACATGGTGTTCTTGCTAATGCAAGCTTTCCAATTATTCATTAATGGAATTGCATTACTCGTACAATACCTTTGTCATTGCAATTATATTTAAATTCCTCTATGTTTGTAGCTCGGTGGGTATTGTTTACGGAGAAGCGAACAGTGGGCTTGATCATATTGCGTCACACTATTTCTTAACTTTATCCCTTGCCCGCGGAGAATATACCCAAACACTTGCATTTGTAGAGCAGAAGGTTTTGCCTAACCAGCGCATGTGCCAAGATCGCTACACATGTCCAGACTTTTGTTGTGATGTTGATCTACATGTTGATTCAAAGCGACATTTTCCTTTCCTTAGTATATTTAAACACTTTTTGGGGATGGTTATGTAACGTATGATTGTTACGTCGTTGGGTAGATTAGATACACATTGTTTAGTGAGTTTTCATATTTATTTATTAGTCTTGATTACAGTAGTCGGTTGGTGGCATTGTCGTAAACGTTCAGACGGAGCTTGGAGCAGAGCAGAGAGCTGAGTGAAGCCGGAGTCGTGGAGCTCTATGTGGGAGAGCGTGGCGGCTCGATTGGGAATTGCCAGTGTCTGAACTCGGGGAGCGAGAACGTTGTAACTCGATGTGGTCGTAGTCTGCTGTCTGCTCTGTGTCGAAGCTGTAGCGTTTTGGGTCAATTAGATCTGTACACGCTGAGTGCTACATTGTTTAACTGTGGAAATTGTACTGTTCGCTATTCCTCATATCGCTTGCTTATATGGTGACTACACTCGGCTCCCTCCAACAAGATGAGAAGAGTATTACAGGTAATTGGGGGAAAGGACTGTAGCTTCTGTAATTAGTGCTAATTAGTTATGCTATTAAGATTATGAGATAATGGAGCGAGTATAAGATTAACTCGCTACAGTTATAACTGCATTCTAATCCTTTTATATTTCCTGAATGTTTGCAAATGTCCCTTACATATATGTACTTGTATAGATTTGTATATACATTTTAAAGTTGTATGCACTAGTTAATTAGCTCGAAACTTACTTAAAAGGGCTTTTCTATTGCAGGTGTGTTGGAGCTGCAGGTGTGTGCAAAGGGCACTTCAGGTGTGTATGAGGGAGCTACAGGTAATGTCCACCGTCCCCCTCCACATGGTCACTGCTGTTTAAACCACTTGTGTCGCAACACGTGGGGGAGCTCAGGTTACAATACATGAACACATTGCAGGTATGATATGTATACAGGTGTGTGAGGAAACTACAGGTATGTGAGAAAGCTACAGGTATGTGCGAGGGGCGCTGCAGGTATGTGCGAGGGCGCTGCAGGTGTGTGAGGGAGCTCGGGTTCCAATACGGGAACCAATACAGGTATGATATGTATACAAGTGATGTAGGTTTTAAATCACTGAGGACAACATTGGTTTTATTAACATCAATTCAGAAGTTTCGTATCATAGTGATTAGACATCAGCAAGAGAACTCGGAGAGATTTTACTAGTCATGTATTAATGATGAAGATGCTGTTGATAATGTTCGAAGACTGACAACAACAGTAGTATCTACTGAAAATGTTTAAAATATTAAAC
Source organism: Procambarus clarkii (assembly GCF_040958095.1). NCBI lineage: Eukaryota > Metazoa > Arthropoda > Malacostraca > Decapoda > Cambaridae > Procambarus > Procambarus clarkii. The sequence goes on from NC_091161.1 coordinate 43,647,746, forward strand.
TAAATATTTTCAAGCATAGTGAAGGTCAAGCGGACATAATATTCAATTAGTTAATATTCCTTTAAGTGACTGGTGGTGTTATACGATACGTTTTAAAGCCATGTGTATATTATTCCAATATGTATGAATCTCGTAATCATGGAATTATTTTGATAGAGCATGAACAAATCGGCAACAAGAATACAAACATAAGAACATAGGAATGAAGGAAACTGCTGAAAGGTCTATTGGCCCATCCGTAGCAGCTTTAACTTATATCCACCCAAACTCAAGATCTCCTACGTCCTGTTATGTTACCCAGTAATTTGTTCTACAAGTCAACAACCCTGTTACCAAACTAGTATTTACCCAGGTATTTCTTAAATCTAAACTTGTTCAATTTATATCTATTATTTCGCTTTCTATTCAGTGAAAATTTATAATACCTTATTAATATCTCCCTATTATGCCTTATTATAGACTCGTTCCTCTCAATGTTTGCTGATGATGCAAGAATTATGAGAAGAATCAAAACAGATGAAGATAGACAGAAACTACAGGATAACCTGGACAAACTGGAGGAATGGTCTATAAAATAGCTGCTAAAGTTCAACTCAGGAAAGTGTAAGGTAATGAAATTAGGCGAAGGGAGCAGGAGGCTGAACACAAGATACCCATCTGGGAGGTGAAATCCTGCACGAGTGCAATAGAGAGAAAGATCTGGGGGTTGATATCACAGCCGAACCTGTCCCCAGAGGCCGACATCAAAAGAATATCATCAGCGGAATATGCTAGACTGGCCAACATAAGAACTGCCTTTAGAAACTTGTGTAAGAAATCGTTCAGGACCCTGTATACTTCTTATGTCAGACCAATCCTGGAATGTGCAGCTCCAGCTTTGAGTCCATACCTAGTTAAACACAAGACAGAGAAGAATCAGCTGTATGCCACCAGGCTTGTCCCGGAGCTGAGAGGTATGAGCTACGAGAAAAGGCTAAAGGAGCTGAACCTCACGTCCCTGGAAAACAGAAGAGTAGGGGAGACATGATATTTCCCTGAGAATTTTGTAGGTGGTTGACAGAGTGGACAAAGACAAACTCTTCAGCACGGGTGGGACACGAACAAGGGGACACAAGTGGAAACTTAGTACCCAGATGAGACACAGAGACTTTAGAAAGATTTTTTCAGTGTCAAAGTAGTTAATAAATGGAATGCACTAGGCAGAGATGTGGTGGAGGCTGACTCCATACACAGTTTCAAATGTTGATATGATAGAGTCCAGTAGGCTCAGGAACCTGTACACCAGTTGATTGACAGTTGAAAGGCGGGACCAAAGAGACAAAGCCCAACCCCCGCAAGCACAATTATGTGAGTACAATTAGGTGAGGTGAGTACCACACACCCTTTCTCTGACGAAAGAGCAGAGTTCAACCACAGCATGCACAACTAGGGGAATACAACTAGGTGAATACACACACACACACACACACACACCTAATAAACATTATATTAAATAAAAAAAAATATATTAAATACAAAATAAAACATGCTTCAATACGACGGCCAGGTGGTTGCGCCCGTCAATACGACGGTCAGGTGATGGCACCCGTCAATACGACAGTCAGGTGATGGCACCCGTCGATACGACGGCCAGGTGATGGCACCCGTCAATACGACGGCCAGGTGATGGCACCCGTCAATACGACGGTCAGGTGATGGCACCCGTCAATACGACGGTCAGGTGATGGCACCCGTCAATACGACGGTCAGGTGATGGCACCCGTCAATAAGACGGTCAGGTGATGGCACCCGTCAATAGGACATTCAGGTGATGGCACCCGTCAATAAGACGGTCAGGTGATGGCACCCGTCAATACGACAGTCAGGTGATGACACCCTTCAATACGACGGTCAGGTGATCAATACGACGGTCAGGTGATGGCACCCGTCAATAAAACGGTCAGGTGATGGCACCCGTCAATACGATAGTCAGGTGATGGCACCGTCAATACGACGGTCCAGGTGATGGCCCCCGTCAATAAGACGGTCAGGTGATGGCACCCGTCAATACGACAGTCAGGTGATGGCACCCGTCAATACGATAGTCAGGTGATGGCACCCGTCAATACGACGGTCAGGTGATGGCACCCGTCAATAAGACGGTCAGGTGATGGCACCCGTCAATACGACGGTTAGGTGATGGCACCCTCAATACGACAGTCAGGTGATGGCACCCGTCAATCCGCTGGAGGTTCCAGCCTTCCGTCACCCACAACTTCACTACTGTACCAGCGCCTGGGAGCCTCATCAACATTCTCAAGGGCCTAACACCAATGGATGGGAACTATCAGGGGAAAGTGCAAAGCCATTACGACTATATAACACTTGGAAGGCATCAGGATAAGGATTTGGCCTGGGACGGGGAAGGGGATGTGTGGAATGGTGCCCAACCACTTGGACAGTCGGGAATTGAACGCCGTCCAGCAAGACGCACGACCGTCGCTCTACTTTTTAGCGCAAGTGGATTTAATTTGGGTTTGTCCTTATAATGTGATAATTATGAAGGAAGAGGATTACTTATTATTTATGTTAAAACCAGTTATCACATTTTGAAGACAAAGTCACTTTTCTTGAAAAATGACTAGTAACATAATTGTTAAAAATTTAGTATTTTACGTATTTTCTTTCCTTTAGAATTGATGAAAGTCAAGTCAGCTTGCAAATACTTGTGACTTGGGTCTTCACTGATTTCCATTCTCTCGTAATAACATATGATGTTTTCGGTGTTCCTTACTTGGCTAAGATAGAGGATGGCCTTTCTTTCATTTATTTCCTTGGCCCTCATACAGGCTGGTGCTTCCACACGCGACAGCCTGTAATTGTCTGTAACACAAAGAGTTGCCTTTAAGTTTATAGGCAAGGTTTTCCCGTTATGCCTAGCTCCTCCTCAATGATGTTATAGACGTCGGTGTCATGCTCTACACCGACGTTGATGCCTCCAGATTATATCACTTTCTGCTGGATAGCTTCGTCAGAATAATCTTCTCTGACCCCAGAATGTTGACGAGACTGAAGATGCCTGGCGCTGACGCCAAGATGTCAGCCGCGTCAGATGGCATAATATTGCCTGCATTTAGTACAACAACTTTACCTACAGCGTCAGAGGTCAGCGCCACCGCTTCACTAATGGCCTGACTAATTACTGAACAATGCTGGGGAGACGAGCCACTTCATCTACGTCGTTATCGACAATACATCCAAACTAGTACTCTATAAATCCTGTATTTAAGACCGCAGGTTTCGATTGTTTCAGCTAAGCTGACTTGTACTAGCCTGTTTAGCTATTAATAATAATCATTTAAATGGTAATGTTACGCGGAAGCGACAATTAACACAAAAAGTTTTCAAAACTTTCGTTAATGTTGTTTACGTCAATAACAACAGCGTATTTAAGGACGAAAGTTTCACTGTTTCTTATTTCATAGTTACTCATGTAATTATACAGGTTCCACCTGGGTAACCTGGCAATGGTTCACAAAACTGACATATTTTCATACCGTTTTCATACACCTCAGCATTACTGGGGTACAAAAAACATTCGGACACTGTACCTGTTTGTCTGGCGAGACGCTCACGAGTCTTGTGCCGATGTCAAGTTGAAGCTCAAACTGGATTGTTAATTGTTGTGGAAGCTATGTTCCTCTGTAGCCTCCTGGAGCCCCATTTGATCTTGACACTCCAGGTCTTCTTGAGGGAGTGTGGAGTCGTGAGAGGGCAGTACCACCGGCAGAAGTTTACTAAAGCCCCTACATCTTGTAGCGTCGAGCTCCCTCACGGCTTTTGTTAGTGCCTGTGAGTGTGCCTCGTGGTCTTGGCTCCCGAGCGGGTTTGATGATACATTTATTAAGCAGGTAGTAATTTTAGCGAGTTCGGCGGTGGTCATGTCTTTGTAAGGAAGAAGTTTGAAGGCAGCGCTCATCAGCTAATGCTGGCGGGTGAAGTCGAGGAGCATGGTGCCTGAGAACTTTTGACAGAGTCGGTATTATTATCTGTATTATCATCATCACTATGACCGCTCTCCTCGATATTAATTTCGGTATTAATATCATCATTATTCCGCTGTCCTAGGTATTAATTTCTGTATTACCATACATAGTGGCATTAACGGAGCCAATATTTGTGTCTGGCCTGGAAGATTCAACCTGGTCCTTATCGTTGTCCATATCTTTCGACACTGACCCTGAAGACTGGTCTCTCTCAGACTCCCCTCGAAACAACAACACAACACTCTCACAATTTTCTTAATCACTGATAAACACACATTTTTGATGCGAGTAAATACTGTTTTAATTACCAAAATATATAGGGTACAGTACAATCATCACATCTATAAATCACTGCATAATTTAGTAAAGTTAGAACGTAACGACTAAACCACACATCAGAAAGTTGAGAAGGACAAAGCTTTGGTCCGTCCTGGACAATCATCGATTCTTATAATGTATTGATAATGACATGACATTCTCAGCCACGTTACTGTCACTCATCGTCTGATAACTTACAATGTTACTAACCTGTTTGTGGAGAATATTGTTTGGTGGTAGACAGCAGGAAGAATGTTGGAGAGTTCGGAGTAGTTGGTAGTGAGAGTTGTGGGGAGGTTGTTAGTGAGAGTTGTGGGGTGGTTGTTAGCGAGAGTTGTGGGGAGGTTGTTAGTGAGAGTTGTGGGGAGGTTGTTAGCGAGAGTTGTGGGGAGGTTGTTAGTGAGAGTTGTGGGAAGGTTGTTAGTGAGAGTTGTGGAAGGTTGTTAGTGAGAGTTGTGGGAGGTTGTTAGCGAGAGTTGTGGGGAGGTTGTTAGCGAGAGTTGTGACGAGGTTGTTAGCGAGAGTTGTGACGAGGTTGTTAGCGAGAGTTGTGAAGAAGTTGGTAGTGAGAGTTGTGAACAGTTGGTAGTGAGAGTTGTGAACAGTTGTTAGCAAGAGTTGTGAACAAGTTGGTAGCAAGAGTTGTGAACAAGTTGGTAGTGAGAGTTGTGAACAGTTGTTAGCAAGAGTTGTGAACAAGTTGTTTGCGAGAGTTGTGAAGAAATTGGTATATGCTGTAATCATCTTGCATTACTCTCTCATAGGCTTCAGATGCGACCAAACTGGCATCAACTATGACTTAAATTAATTAAGATGGAGGGTAGAAATATCCTAATCTTCTCTATTGTTTTGAGATGCATCTTATTGTCTCAATAAACTTTCTTGAACTTGAATGACTTAAGATTTCGTCGTTACTTGCAAGTCACATAAGTCACTCAGATATCTAATCATAGTTGTTAATGAATTATCGAGCTCTAATAGTCACTTACCTAGTGCAGCGTTATGACAGATTTGTGTGTGTGTGTACTCACCTAATTGTGCTTGCGCAGGTTGAGCCCTAGCTCTTTGGTCCCGCCTCGCAACCGTCAATCAACAGGTGTTCAGGTTCCTAAGCCTATTGGGTTCTGTCATATCTACACTTGAAACTGTGTATGGAGTCAGCCTCCACCACATCACTTCCTAATGCATTCCATTTGTCAACCAGTCTCACACTAAAAAAAAGTTCTTTCTAATATCTCTGTGGCTCATTTGGCACTCAGTTTCCGTCTGTGTCCCCTAGTGCGTGTGCTCCTTATGTTAAATAGTCAGTCTTTATGTACCTTATCAATTCCCTCGAAATCGTGAATGTGGTGATCATGTCCCCCCTAACTCTTCTTCTTCCAGCGAAGTGAGGTTTAATTCCCATACTCTCTCCTCACAGCTCATATCTCTCGGCTCGGGTACTAGTCTGGTGGCAGACCTTTGAACCTTTTCCAGTTTAGTCTTATCCTTGACTAGATATGAACTCCATGCTGGGGTTGCATACTCCAGGATTGGCCTGACATATATGGTATACAAAGTTCTGAATGATTCCTTACACAAGTTTCTGAATGCCGTTCTTATGTTGGCCAGCCTGGCATATGCCGCTGATGTTATCCTCTTGATATAGGGTGCAGAGGACAGGTCTGGCGTGATGTCAACCCTCAAGTCTTTTTCTCTCTCTGATTCTTGAAGAATTTCATCTCCCAGATGATACCTAATATAGATACGTATTGTGGGTGTGTGTGTGTGTGTACTCACCTAATTGTACTCACCTAATTGTGCTTGCAGGGGTTGAGCTTTGGCTCTTTGGTCCCGCCTCTCAACCGTCAATCAACTGGTGTACAGATTCCTGAGCCTACTGGGCTCTATCATATCTACATTTGAAACTGTGTATGGAGTCAGCCTCCACCACATCACTTCCTACTGCATTCCATTTAATAACTATTCTGACACTGAAAAAGTTCTTTCTAATGTCTCTGTGGCTCATTTGGGTACTCAGCTTCCACCTGTGTCCCCATGTTCGCATCCCTCCAGTGTTGAATAGTTCATCCTTATTTACCCAGTCGATTCCTCTGAGGATTTTGTAGGTTGTGATCATGTCCCCCCTTACTCTTCTGTCTTCCAGTGTCGTAAGGTGCATTTCCCGCAGCCTTTCCTCACAACTCATGCCTCTTAGTTCTGGGACTAGTCTAGTTGCATACCTTTGGACTTTTTCCAGCTTCGTCTTGTGCTTGACAAGGTACGGGCTCCATGCTAGGGCCGCATACTCCATAATTGGTCTTACATATGTGGTGTACAAGATTCTGAATGATTCCTTACACAGGTTCCTGAACGCCGTTCTGATGTTAGCCAGCCTCGCATATGCCGCAGAAGTTATTCTCTTTATGTGGGCTTCAGGAGACAGGTTTGGTGTGATATCAACTCCTAGATCTTTCTCTCTGTTTCATTAGGTACTTCATCTCCTATTCTGTATCCTGTGTCTGGCCTCCTGTTTCCACTGCCTAGTTTCATTACTTTGCATTTACTCGGGTTGAACTTCAACAGCCATTTGTTGGACCATTCACTCAGTCTATCTAGGTCATCTTGTAGCCTCCTACTATCATCCTCTGTTTCAATCCTCCTCATAATTTTTGCATCGTCGGCAAACATTGAGAGGAACGAATCTATACCCTCTGGGAGATCATTTACATATACCAGAAACAGTATAGTTCCAAGGACTGACCCCTGCGGGACTCCACTTGTAACTTCTCGCCAATCTGAGACCTCACCCCTCACACAGACTCGTTGTCTCCTGTTGCTTAGGTACTCCTCTATCCACCGGAGTACCTTCCCTTTCACTCCAGCCTGCGTCTCCAACTTTCGCACTAGCTTCTTGTGTGGCACTGTATCAAAGGCTGTGTACTCACCTAGTTGTGCTTGCCAGCCTGTGTGTGTGTGTGTGTGTACTATAATGTTGTGGGCTGGAGTTGTGTCGTTGATCCTTCTCTATGGACAACCCAACCCAAAACTCGGTAGAGTGCTTATACTTTACTAGGAGATCACACTGGGCACTTCTGGCTCTTGGAGAGGGGCTCAACGTCACACGTTTAAGGGATGCGGCTCCAATACTTAGCCTCTCTGTCACATGCACACACCCACTCGAGCCGCTGTGACTCCCCACTCTCTCCTTATGTAATATGATCTCCTCAATCCCCTTTGACTTATTAGTATTACCTTCTACCCTGTCCACAGCAGTGGTTCTTGGTTCTTTCTCTCTCTCTCTCTCCTTCTTTCCTATTTCCTGGGAAGCCTCACTGGGACAAGGGCAAACACTAGCAAATTTGAATACATTTACTGGACGAAGCACATACACAATACATACACACACATGTAATAATAATAAGGAATCCTACACTCTATACTATTTCAGTCAGGTTGCACTCCAACACCATCAGAACTCTATCATCTGCTTATCAAGTCGTATCCTATCTCCTGATTTATCACCTAATACTACCAACCTCCTCAAGTAGGTCAAGTCTTATAACACAATGTTGCACTCTCAGCAAGAGAATATATATATATATATATATATATATATATATATATATATATATATATATATATATATATATATATATATATATATATATATATATATATATATATATATATATATATATATATATATATATATATATATATATATATATATATATATATATATATATATATATATATACATATAAATGTTCCTTGATATACAACAATGATCAATCGATCCTCCTATCAGTCCTAGTGCACGCACATATGTATGTCTCTGCAGATAATCCTGCCAATGACTGTAACTCTATACTTCAGTATAAGTACTCCTTGGCACAAAAATGGCACACAATCACTCGCCTTTCACTACGTCTTGCACGGTAATGATAACCAAACACTCTACCAACTCCCTACAAGTAATCAACCAGAACTTCCCTTCCACATCTGGAAGTTCACTACCCTGATCTCTTCAGGTTCTTCCGGGTTTATCTACCAGGATCCTCCGCAGCTCTTCCAGGCTGCTACACCATGAAGTCTTCCTTGAGCAACTATGGTGCTCCACCACTTCTACTAGGGTCCTCCAGCTCTCCTGGCTGCTACACCATGAAGTTTCCTCGAACAGAACTGGAGTTTCGCCACTGGTATTACAGAATCACGTGGCACTCCTCTTCACTGCTTCTCCTCACAGCTCGAGGTCCTTCTCTTCCACTACCTTGGAGTCTCATCAACTACTCCCTCTGTGCTGGCTTCGAAGTTCTCAGCAACTTCTTCCCCAAAGACAAACCTGCAACCCATTGACATGCCAATAAAAATGTTTCCTTATAAACACATAGACGAAATAATCCACACATTATGTTTGCATCCAACATCTATCTGCTCTCTACATACTGTGAGAGCGGACTCCCCTGTTTGGGCTGGTCCATGCTACCCCTGCCCGGTGGTCCTCCTCACTCTGGGAGGGTCCTTCACCGCCAGTCAGTTGGCTTCAGGCGGTCGACGGGAGAGGACGTGCTGCTCGTCCCTCCAGCTGTCTCTCTTATCTGTCTTCTTATTTAGGCTTTCTGCCTTACCAAAACATGTCTAACTTATCAATAAAACATTCGCTACTGTCGCTGGGCACACGACCAACTACAAGTAATCACTATAAACTGGCTTAAATCGTGCTTACCACAGATTGTTTAGTCGAGGGCGCTCTCCCCTCTGACGGCGTCTGATCAGGGCGCTCTCACGGCCCACGATAATGTCTCTGGGCGGCTTAATAAACTCTCCTCGCCGTCCAGGACTTGAGACCAAACGTTCCCAGCTCGATTCCACAGCCGGAACGTCTGCCACTTCCTTTCTCTTTGAGATATAACACTAGGGGTTCCTTTCTGACAGGAGCTCATACGAAGCACAGCTTCCCCTCGTGATGTTGGGTACTCAAGTGACTTAAGCTCCTCTCTAAGCGAGCCTCACACAGCAAATTATCCAAATCTCCTAACCAGTCATTTATGTAGCTCCTTATTCACTGCCCACAATCTCAAATTGTGTATCAAATCCAACCAACTATTTTACGTCTGTGTCTTCACCTCTATCTTTCATAGACCTTCTAGTCAGGTCAGGCTTGATAGAATAATTCTCAGAGGGGAGACTCGTATTTCGGCTACCTGGGATCATAACAGTACTCGCCTATTTGTGCTTGCAGATGTTGAGCTTTGCTCTTTGTTCCTGCCTCTCAACTGTCAATCAACTGGTGTTCAGGTTCCTGAGCCTACTGGGCTCTATCATATCTACATTTAAAACTGTGTATGGAGTCAGCCTCCACCACATCGCTGCCTAATGCTTTCCACCTGTTAATTACTCTGACACTGAAAAAGTTCTTTCTAACTTCCCTGTGGCTTCTTTGAGTACTCAGTCTCCATCTGTGTCCTCAGTCTCCACCTGTGTCCTTTTGTTCGCATACCACCTGAGTAAAAATGTTTATCCTTATCTACCGTGTCAATTCCTCTGAGAATTTTGTAGGTCGTGATCATGTCTTCCTTTACTCTTCTGTATTCTAGTGTCATGCAGCCTGTCCTCGTAACTCATGCCTCTTAGTTCTGTGACTAGCCTAGTGGCATCTCTCTGAACTTTTTCAAGCTTCGCCTTGTGCTTGACAAGGTACGGGCTCCATGCTGGGGCCGCATACTCCAGGATTGGTCTTACATATGTGATATACAAAGTTCTGAATGATTCCTTACACAGGTTCCAGAAGGCAGTCTGATGTTAGCCAGCCTCGCATACGCCGCAGATGTTATTCTTTTGATGTGGGCTTCAGGAGAATGGGTTGGTGTGATATCAAATTCTAGATCCTTCTCTCTGTCCGTTTCACGAAGGGCTTCATCTCCCATTCTGTAACCTGTGTCTGGCCTCCTGTTTCCACTGCAAAGTTTCATTACCTTACATACTCGGGTTGAACTTTAGAAGCCATTTGTTGGACCATTCATACAGTCTGTCTACGTCTGGCTGCCTTGGACAGTCTGCCGTAGACAGTCTGTTTACGTCGTCTTGTAGTCTCCTACTGTCTTCCTCCATCTTAATCCTCCTCATAATTTTTGCATCATCAGCAAACAATGTGAGGAATGATTCAATACCATCTGGAAGATCCTTTACATATATGAGAAACAGTATGGGTCCAAGGACTGAACCCTGCGGGACCCCACTGGTGACGTCTCGCCAATCTGATACCTCACCCCGCACAGTGACTCGCTGCCTTCTGTTACTTAGGTACTCCCTTATCCAATAGAACATCTTCCCTTTCACTTCTGCCTTCATCTCCTGCTTTCGCACAAGTCTCTGGTTTGGCATTGTGTCAAAGGCTTTCTGGTAATCCAAAAATATGGAGTCTGCCCACCCGTCTCTTTCTTGCCTGATTCCTGTTGCCTGGTTGTAGAATTCAATTAGTCCTGTGAG
>NC_091161.1:43659059-43661559 GCF_040958095.1 Procambarus clarkii
TAGCACTTGTTGCTCAAATAACCGTCAATTCCCTCTCTGGTTCAACACATGAACTAGGGAAGACCTCTCAGAGTACTGGCAGACTTCAGGTGACGCGTAAATCCACGGGAGCGGGAAACAACTGTCAAACTGACAGGACCAATCGTCGCACGTCCGACCTCTTTGACGTGTCGTGTCTGACTGCTGGCGCCAGCTCGGCGCGCTGGCCGGACCCCCTTCCTTCGTGACGTCACTTTCGCCACGGAGGTTTTCATTGGCTCCCGGTGCCACATTGCTGTCGGTGACCAATCCGGTGCCACTGACGTCACACGGTTTTGGCGGGAAATCAGGGAGGCAAGCGACATCTTGGCTCCCTAAAGGGCCTATACCACAGGCCAAAATATTACTATTTCACAAATTTCTCGGCTCTCCGAGAACACTTCACTCTCTCCCATATATCAAATTGTAGCCTGCAACGTAGAGAACGCTTGGGAAAAGTAGACATGACTCTTACTGCAGGCGTGGGAGAAATATAAGGGGGGGAACACCGTCACAATATGCAAATGAATATGGTGGTCTTTAAGATGACCTTCATATAGGTCTTCAATACGGCTCCCAATGGGGTCTCCTATGGATGCCCCTCCCCCCTTTTAACTGTGATCTGGCGCGATAATTACGTATGAGGGTTGGGTCTATGCCAGCCATCCTCAGTAAAACCCTTACATCCTCCTTGTCAGTTGCCCTAAATTGTCCCTTAGTAAAGGCTAGAGTTTTAATTATATCTAAAATATTTAAATTTTGTACAGGCTTTAATAAATTTCCGCGACTATCCCACATCACCTGTTGGCTGTTTTGCCCAAACATGTTCAATAATGCTTTGACATGTGGAATTTCCTCAATTTTAAAATTCACATTTATTAAGTTGTTCAGACTTGGATTTTGGGGCGTGATGGTGGCTTTATGAGGAGTGTGCCCAGCAACAATTAGTTGCATTTCGGGTGGAAGGATGGAATGTCCCCTTTTTTTTATTTTTTTTTTTTTTTTTAAGGCGATGGTCGCGCCGGGAGGGCCGCGTTGTTTTTTTTTTAAAGGGCGACGGTCGGCGGGGGCCCCAATGTCATTTAATGGATGTGTGACCAGCCCCGCTTGTCTGGAGGGACTACTGTGGCAACACCGCCCACAGCCCGTTGTTGTCAGGTGAGAGGATGGAGTGTCCTCTTCCCCCACTCCCCCATCACCCCTACCAGAGTCACAGGTGGGTAGGTTACAGGCACCACCAACATTATTACTTGAGTTAAAATCGTTTTTTAAAGAGAAGGACATACTTTCACTACCATCACCGCCGGGGGAGGGCAGACCCACCGCATTAGGAGGTGATGGTGAGTTCTTGTTTTTATTAAATAAATATTTTTCGGCTATGAATCGTGGTACCAGGCAATATTCTTTCACCATTTTTTTTTCTCTCGTTACTTATTTACGTAATTACCTTATTAGGGAGGAAATTAACGATACAGCCAGAGGTAGCAGAGCTGCCAATATCGCCCCACCACGTCTGGAGGTCAGGATGAGCTTCTTTTTGTACAAAGGAGTTTTCTTACGTGCTTCAGAACGAATGTCATTCTGATATATCTGTAAGCCATTAATTATCTGAGGTTGAAATGGGATGTTTCGTTTCAGAAAATTGGCAAAAATTTCACAAATTGATTCAATTTCCTGCCGTTTTAAAGCCTTGATTAGTTTATTCCGCTTCTTGGGTGATAAATTGTTTAATAAAAATAACAACTGATGATGTTTCTCTACGAGAGAGTCCTCTTGAACTGTCATTTTTTGTTAAATTTGACGATGTCTTGAGCTTTAATCCAGCTATTGGCAGAATCTGGGTACCCTCTTCCACTTGACGAAATATTCTGTGTCCTTTCGATGTTTTCCTAGCCTGTAATACCGTTACAGGAAAATAGTCTGGAAGGGATTTTGGGATCAATTCTTGCTCATAAAACATGCCATGGACCAGCTCGTTGTTTAAATCTTTGATTTTATATGTCGGGATTGGATGTGTTCTGTCAATATGTGACACTACAAATATTTCTTCTGTATTTTGGTGCCAAAAGCCTTTGTGAAATATATTCCTGCGCTTTGCCAATCGCACATGCTGTCCAAGGTGCAGCCATGGACTGATGGCGGTTATGGAGGAGTCATTGTTTAAATACATGACCTTAAACTGTCTTCGTATATCTTCAATATTTTGCAACTTATGAATGGCATGAGGAGTATTTTTTATTGTCCTGTGGAATGTGTGGTTGTACACGTCCACAACTTTAGGGAGGATGTGGATGTATTTTAATGAATTAGCTTGAGTCATATAATGATACAGTTTATGTTTTAAAGTTTTGATGGCCCGCTTCACTATGCTAGATTTCATTTCCGAAAATACACTATATAATTTAATATTTTTCTTATTAAAATAATTTTGAAACTGACTTGTAAAATTCTCTACCTCGGTCAGTGAATATCAGCCTTACAC
>NC_091161.1:43666559-43824059 GCF_040958095.1 Procambarus clarkii
TTAGGTAGCCGAAAAAGTTAGGTTAGGTTAGGTTAGGTAGGTTAGGTTGTCGAAAAACAATTAATTCATGAAAACTTGGCTTATTAGGCAAATCGGGCCTTGCATAGTAGGCTGAGAAGTGCATTCTGGCTACTAGGTACGACATATATATATATATATATATATATATATATATATATATATATATATATATATATATATATATATATATATATATATATATATATATATATATAAATATAAATATATTATATATATATATATATATATATAACTGAAAACTCACACCCCAGAAGTGACTCGAACCCATACTCCCAGAAGCAACGCAACTGGTATGTACAAGACGCCTTAATCCACTTGACCATCACGACCGGACATAATGAGGTGATAGCCGAGGCTATTTGAACCACCCCACCGCCGGCACTCGGATAGTAATCTTGGGCATAGCATTTTACCAAATCACCTCATTCTTTGGGGCACACGTGAGGAACACAAATGCGAACAAGCCTGAATGGTCCCCAGGACAATATGCAACTGAAAACTCACACCCCAGAAGTGACTCGAACCCATACTCCCAGAAGCAACGCAACTGGTATGTACAAGACGCCTTAATCCACTTGACCATCACGACCGGACATAATGAGGTGATAGCCGAGGCTATTTGAACCACCCCACCGCCGGCACTCGGATAGTAATCTTGGGCATAGCATTTTACCAAATCACCTCATTCTTTGGGGCACACGTGAGGAACACAAATGCGAACAAGCCTGAATGGTCCCCAGGACAATATGCAACTGAAAACTCACACCCCAGAAGTGACTCGAACCCATACTCCCAGAAGCAACGCAACTGGTATGTACAAGACGCCTTAATCCACTTGACCATCACGACCGGACATAATGAGGTGATAGCCGAGGCTATTTGAACCACCCCACCGCCGGCACTCGGATAGTAATCTTGGGCATAGCATTTTACCAAATCACCTCATTCTTTGGGGCACACGTGAGGAACACAAATGCGAACAAGCCTGAATGGTCCCCAGGACAATATGCAACTGAAAACTCACACCCCAGAAGTGACTCGAACCCATACTCCCAGAAGCAACGCAACTGGTATGTACAAGACGCCTTAATCCACTTGACCATCACGACCGGACATAATGAGGTGATAGCCGAGGCTATTTGAACCACCCCACCGCCGGCACTCGGATAGTAATCTTGGGCATAGCATTTTACCAAATCACCTCATTCTTTGGGGCACACGTGAGGAACACAAATGCGAACAAGCCTGAATGGTCCCCAGGACAATATGCAACTGAAAACTCACACCCCAGAAGTGACTCGAACCCATACTCCCAGAAGCAACGCAACTGGTATGTACAAGACGCCTTAATCCACTTGACCATCACGACCGGACATAATGAGGTGATAGCCGAGGCTATTTGAAACACCCCACCGCCGGCACTCGGATAGTAATCTTGGGCATAGCATTTTACCAAATCACCTCATTCTTTGGGGCACACGTGAGGAACACAAATGCGAACAAGCCTGAATGGTCCCCAGGACAATATGCAACTGAAAACTCACACCCCAGAAGTGACTCGAACCCATACTCCCAGAAGCAACGCAACTGGTATGTACAAGACGCCTTAATCCACTTGACCATCACGACCGGACATAATGAGGTGATAGCCGAGGCTATTTGAACCACCAAATATCTAATGCTAATGTGCTGTACCGAATCGTTCGTATTGGGGTGGTTCAAATAGCCTCGGCTATCACCTCATTATGTCCGGTCGTGATGGTCAAGTGGATTAAGGCGTCTTGTACATACCAGTTGCGTTGCTTGTTCGCATATATATATATATATATATATATATATATATATATATATATATATATATATATATATATATATATATATATATATATATATATATATATATATATATGAAACAGGAATTTCCTTAAGTACTTTCGTATATTAAATACATCTTCAGAAGGAATGATTTTACAGATCGAGTGATGGGTATAAATAAGCAGGAGAGAGTGGTGAAGTGGGGTGAGGTACAATACTTGGACAACGCAGACGGCTCATTGGCCCATCAGATGCACCCAATTGACCCATCCGATGTAGCCCAATGGCCCATCTGATACAGCAGACATACAAGCATAAAATGGGATGGGCCATTGGACTACATCGGATGGGCCAATTGGGTGCATCTGATGGGCCAATGAGCCGTCTGCGTTGTCCAAGTATTGTACCTCACCCCACTTCACCACTCTCTCCTGCCTATTTATACCTATCACTCGATCTGTAAAATCATTCCTTCTGAAGATGAATTTAATATACGAAAGTACTTAAGGAAATTCCTGTTTCATTTTCCTCCGTGGTCTGACATTGTCACATTCTTAATCACGTGTTTATTTTCGTGATATACACACACATATATATATATATATATATATATATATATATATATATATATATATATATATATATATATATATATATATATATATATATATATATATATTTCATATATATATATATTTCATATATATATATATATATATATATATATATATATATATATATATATATATATATATATATATATATATATATATATATGGTATTAATTTCATCAACACAAGACAGAACAAGAGTATTAATAGGGTATTAATTTCATCAACACAAGACAGAACACGAAACAATGGATATTGAATAGAAGTGTTTGAAATAGAATATGAAATAGAATATATAATAGAAATAGAGTATGAAATAGAATAGAAATAGAATAGAAACACTTCTATTCAATATCCATTGTTTCGTGTTCTGTCTTGTGTTGATGAAATTAATACCCTTTATATATATATATATATATATATATATATATATATATATATATATATATATATATATATATATATATATATATATATATATATATATATATATATATATATATATATATATATATAAATATATATATATATATATATATATATATATATATATATATATTTATTTATTTATTTATTTATTCTAGGTAAGCGTGATCGTGATGTCTCGAGTTGGTGATATTTGTAGAATTTGTGGATGGCGCTCATCACATCTCTTCATTCATAGGTGTTACACATGTTTCTTCTGCGGAGAAACTGCATGTGTACAGTCTAGTGGTGAACACAGGAGAACCTGTGCTGGAGGTATGACCGTATTTTATATATATATTTATTTATTTATTTATTTATTTATTTATTTATTTATTTATGGATATTTAATTCAAATGAGAAATATTAAGATGGGTTTTCCCCTTCTCCGTGAGTGTGGGAGAGTGTGTGTATATAAATTATACACTATTTCCTTCATTAGGTAAACGTCGCCAGCCCACCCTCCCTTCCAGAGAGGATGGCTTCATGTGCTTCTTGTGTGGAAATACCACCTTGAGACCTCACCACACATTCCCTTGTGATAATTGTGGGACCTCTCTGTGTGAGGACTTGACCTCTGAACATCTACAAACATGTCCCCGTGGTGAGTGAATAAACCCTCCACCTTTATTTCTCTTAAGAAGCTTTTTTTTTGAGAACTTATGTCATGGGGTTTAGCGAGAGGGTGTTGCCTTTTATTATTATTATTATTATTATTATTATTATTATTATTATTATTATTTTCCAGGGGTGATTCAGAGGCAGGTAGGAGAGGAACATGACAAAGCACAGCGTGACAATAACCCCTTAGGTGGAGGTGGGGTTAGACAGTCCATTGCAAATGGAGGGGAGGGGGGAGATGAAGTGATGAGTGATGATGATGATGATGACGACGACGATGGTGGTGGTGATAGGGGTGACATCTCTCAGCCGGGCCCTAGTGGTCTTAGACCTCTTGTCAACAATCGAGTTAATGACCTAATTAGTGAAGAAAATTCCCCAGATGGGGAGGATGCTATAGACACTCCCCACTTAATTATTAGGGTGGGGGCCCTGGGGGATCTCTTTACTAGGATGAAATATTCCATCCCCTCAGCCTTCGCCACAGACCCTATAGGACTCCTAAGCAACTTTAGGGACTATTACATATCTGAAATAGAGAATTACATGAATTCTCTTGGGGGACATGGCAATTTTACTTCATCATTAAAAATCCTTCTCGAAGTAAAGGTAACACTTTTAAAACAACAACTCACAGAAGATGATGACTTTAGGGAACACTTCATAACAACACCTGCTAGACTGGTAACTCTTGAGGAGGTGGGTAATCTTATTGATACCTGGGTGGGTTCTATGAATACACGACTGGAAGATCTCCTTTCAGAAACAGAGGGGAGTGGTTTCATATTATATAATGTCGATTTCCTCAAAATAGTCATCTGTAATGCAAGTGTAAGGTCAGTTTTGGGGGATTATGTCCCTTATCCCCCCTTTCTAAGGGGACGGTATGAGGTCTTCAACCCAAACCCTGCTGGTAACAATAAAACATGCATTATTCAGTGCATTGCTGCTTTTCTGGCATCACAACAAGGGTGGAAGTGGAGACGTATAGGGAGACTTGTAGAGTCTCACTCTAGGATTAGGAAAATGGTCAAATACGACAATTTATCCTTCCCTCTGTCTTGGGAGGATATCTCTAAATTGGAGAATAGAAATAAACTATCCATTTTTTTGTATTCAATACACAAACATACAGACGCCGTCTATCACGTCTCTCTTTGTCGTCCTGGTCGCAGACAGTACTCGGTCATAGTTCCTTTATTGTTATTGGGGGAATCTCATGTGGCCCTAATTAAAGAGTTCGATAAGTTCCTACGGAACTTTACTCGCAGCCATAGACGAAAGACAGTCTTCTGTAGAAACTGTCTCTCAGAATATCAAAATTCGTCTGAGCTAACAAATCACTCATCTTCCTGCGACATCACTCAGAAAATTATTTACCCTCAGCCTGGGGACACACTCCATTTTAAAAATACGGGGAAAGGTTACCCCCCTTCCCATGTGGGCTATTTTGATTTTGAGTGTGTCCTAAGCACTGAGGATTGTCTAGGTTCTGTTACAGCCATACATAGACCTATAGCATACAGCTATATAATTGTTGATAGGAACCACACTCTCATTGATAAATTTACTTATTTTTGGGGGGACAGTGTTACTCATTTCATGCAGCGAGTTGCTACCAAATGGGAAATTATCAGATCCACTCTCCCCCATTATGAAATAGACATGTCTCTTGAGGATATGATCCATTTTAGGAGACAGACTCACTGCCAGTTTTGTGAGGAGGTATTTACCCCCTCCAATTTCAAGGTTCAACATCATGATCACCTTAGGGAAAAACTCAATTATATTGGAGCTCTATGTAATTACTGCAACCTCCGCCACATAAATGCTCTAGAGAGTTTAATCATAATTGCTCATAATATGTCTTATGACATGGGCTTAATTTTGAGGGAGTTTGCCATGGGTTCAAATATTAAGAGCAATATCCTCATGAGACAGGGGACGAAATATCTTAAGGTAGAAATAGGGAAGCTTAAATTTCTTGATTCACTGGCTTTTATTATAGGTAGTCTTTCATCCCTAGCAAAGACCCACATTGATTCAGCCAGCCCCTTAACATTCACTCACTCAATGATAGAAGGTTTGCCCAAAAAGAGTCACCGCCTACTCTTAAAGGGTAAGCAGTTTTTCCCTTATGAATATACCACAAAAATCAGCTGCTTTAATGACACAACACTCCCTCCTATTGAAATGTTCTACAGCTCCCTAAACAAATCAGGTATAACTTTGGAAGAATATAGACATTCTAAATTAGTATGGGAGGCTACAGGGTGTAGGACATTAAAAGACTACCTCCTCATTTATTTGAGGTGTGATGTAGGATTACTGGCTGACATTTTTACACACCACAGGGCAATTCTAAATGATATATATTCTTTAGAATTGACACACTATTGTAGCCTCCCAGGGTACTCCTACGACTGCTTCCTGAAAAGTAGCAGAATATCGTTGGAGTTAAGTGCAGATGTGACGTTGCACAATCTCTTATCACAAAACATACGAGGGGGTTTTACAACTGCAGTTAGGAGTTATGTCAGAGCTAACAACTGCTATGTCAACCCATCTTTTAACCCCCATATATATATATATATATATATATATATATATATATATATATATATATATATATATATATATATATATATATATATATATATATATATATATACACATACACACACACATAGCTATATATATATATATATATATATATATATATATATATATATATATATATATATATATATATATATATAAAATATAAATTCAACTTAATTTCTGTATTCTCTGTTAACCCCCAATGTACCTTCTTGAATATAAATAAATAAATAAATAAACAGATAATGTGTGTGTAAATGACAGCGGCGTCAAACAGCCTGGTGGACCAAACTACAAATCGGAGGAGGCCTGTTCCTCTGGGGTAATTAGCTTTAGGAAATTACACGGACCCCTTGGGTGTCATGGGCCAGATTCACGAAGCCCATGTAAAAGTAGTAAAAAAAAAAAGTAGAAAAAAGTAAAAAGTAAAAAAAAAACATTAATGTTTATCAGCGCATCTCTGTGAATTACATATTTTATCAGTATTGTGCAGCCGGTTTTCCCCGTCTGGCTGGACAATTTCAATTTCTTTCTTTATTATGCACCCCATACCCATCCCGTGGGTGGTGGTGTAAAGGATTACAGAGGCACATAATCGGTTCAGGAACTGAACCCTCTAGTTCGTTTAGCTAAGCAAATAACAATTTTGGACGCTAGTTACAAAATTATTAATGTTATATGAACAAGTACACACTC
The DNA here is from genome assembly GCF_040958095.1 of Procambarus clarkii. Taxonomy (NCBI): domain Eukaryota; kingdom Metazoa; phylum Arthropoda; class Malacostraca; order Decapoda; family Cambaridae; genus Procambarus; species Procambarus clarkii. Next base: position 43,673,411 of record NC_091161.1, read on the forward strand.
ATACATACATGTACATATATATATACGTACATATATACATACACATACATATTTAATCACCCACACAAATAAACACATCAATAATCATTACAAAAACACATTACAGTCTCCGTGGTGTAGTGGTAAGACACTCGCCTGGCGTTCCGCGAGCGCTATGTCCTGGGTTCGTATCCTGGCCGGGGAGGATTTACTGGGCGCAATTCCTTAACTGTAGCCTCTGTTTAACGCAACAATAAAATGTGTACTTGGATGAAAAAACGATTCTTCGCGGTAGGGGATCATATTCCAGGGACCATAGGATTAAGGACTTGCCCGAAATGCTACGCGTACTAGTGGCTGTACAAGAATGTAACAACTCTTGTATATATCTCAAAAAAAAAAAATAATCTTTGTGTCACAAGTGATCAACAATTAGAGGCTCACAACAATCACTATTCAAGACACTTTACATTTATGATGAGTCACACAGTTACTAGTCTTGCTCCACACCCACCTAATTGGGCGGAAGCTTTACACCCATGTACATGTATTATCTACAGTAAGCAAATTTTGGATACTTCGCTAAGATTTCGGGCAGCACATCATTATGAATGAAGTACTTACACACACTGATGCCAATAGTTTTCTTGTGTCCTGACACTGGCGATGGGGTTGTATTATTTATTTAACGAAATATATATATATATATATATATATATATATATATATATATATATATATATATATATATATATATATATATATATATATATAATATACCCACTGCACCATACTCAGAGCCCTAAAGAGATGGGAATTCTAGGGTATTTAACTCCCATATATATATATATATATATATATATATATATATATATATATATATATATATATATATATATATATATATATATATATATATATATATATATATATATATATATCGTGACGGTAACGCGTTGGTGTTCGGCTGTTCAAAGCTAGGGGTATGGCCTTGTCACATAGAATAAAAAAAAATAGAAAATCTGGAACTTCGTCTGTGGTAAGGTAAGGAGAAGACACACAAAACACAAGTAAATTTTAACAATGAAATTTTAATTACGTTAAATAAACAAAACATGAATAAAATGTACATACAAATTCGTATAATAAAATCAATCAATCAAAATAATAAGAATAATTAAATGGCAAAATGAAAAGTTACGTTAAGACAAGTGAGCAATAACAAGCTGTGCAATATACAATAAAATGAGAGGTGCGGGAATATTGGCTTTAAGCTATCACCTCTCTTAGTACACTTAAGCCAAAGCTCAGTCTACCAGGAAGAAGTGTTAACCGTATGAAAGCACTGAATATTCTGAGGACTGAGGTCGTGGCGGCCCCAGACATCAAGTAGTATGGGGGGGGTGGAGTGCAGTTGCAGCCAGACCGGCGGCCAATCAGCGAGTAGCCGGCAACAAGACAGGTAGTTTGGCGGTTTGAGGCTGAACAGGTGTCCCTGGCTGCATACGTTTTGCGCTCTGGCAAACCTTGGAGATGTTGTTGTCGTTGTTGGACATTTCTTCCATAGTAGTTTTATATATTTGTTGCGACGTATTTTTGGAGGGAAAAGCAGGCTCAATCTCTTGAAGGAGATTATCGTCACAACTCTCCCCCGAAGCCTGCGGTTCTGGAAGAAGTACTTCGTTATGTGGTGGAGTAATGGATGGAGTCGCTTCTACTTCATAAACTCTGGAGAGATCATTGGCTAAGATGTTGTCGGAATCTTGGTATAGTGTGTCTCCAGGTTGAATTTCTGCAGTTAGCAAGCCCATAGTAGAAGACGTTGAGATGAGAAGTGGGCGTGCTGCAGGAGGTGTAGGGTGGTGTGGTCCGTGTTGATGGTGGACCGAGCACTTTTCAGGTGTGGAGTGAAGTGCTGGAGCTTCAGGATGATGAAGAGTAGCTCCTTGCCAATTGTTCCGTAGTTCCTTGTAGCAGTAGTCGCTGACAGGTGTATTCTCCTCGCCTCGTTGCTGCATCACGACACCACCAACGTCGGTACCACTGGCGTCGACATGGAGGATGAAGGGCTTATCTGACGAGGTGAGAGTGGAATTAGAATAGGGCAAAGGAGCACGATTATTATCCTGAAAGTATTTGGGAAGATCATTAAGGAATTCGGAATTAGAAAGCGCTGACTCCTTGTCAGTGCTTTCGGGAGGAGAAGCTGGGAAGGTCTCACTGTGGATGTAGGGTTCTGTGGAGGTAGAACAGTTAATCAGGACAGTGGGAGGAGTACCATTATATTGCTTCAGGAGGTTGACGTGGCACAGCTGGGTCTTCCGCCGCCTATCTGGAGTCTCTATGACGTAGTTGTTGTTACTTCTGCACTCTTTGACGCGGTAGGGTCCTGAAAACCTGTTTTGTAAAGGTGAACCTGGGATAGGGAAGTATGCTAGAATGAAGTCTCCTGGCTTAAATTTTCATACTTTGCTGGTCTGGTTGTAATGAGTCTTCATCTTCTCCTGGGCTTTCAATAGATTATCATGGGCAAAACGGTGGACTCTCTCTAGAATGTGTTGAAGGTTTTGAAGAAACTGGGGCACATTCTGATGCTCACTGAAGGTGGCATCTCGGAGAGAGTCTTTGAAAGCCTTAAGGGGAGTACGGCACTTACGGCCGTAGAGCATCTCATAAGGAGATACTCCTAGGGACTCATTGGGGAGACTTCTGTAAATACACATTATAAGGTCGATTTGCTTATCCCAATCCTTAGAGGTTTCACTACAAAACTTTTTCAAGAGTGCTTTGATAGTCTGATGACTACGTTCAAGAGAACCCTGTGAAGCAGGATGATAGGGGCTGGACAATACCTGTTTGATGTTGAACTCCTCCAGTGTCCTTTTGAAGAGATCACTGGTGAAGTTGGTACCACAGTCGCTTTGAATCTCCCTGGGAAATCCGTATTGAGTGAAGATCTTCAATAGATGTTTTACTACCGTAGCAGCCGTGATGTTCTTCACTGGAACTGCTATGGGAAATCTGGTGGTAGGACACAGGATGGTTAGGATGTAGGCGTTACCTGAACTGGTCCGAGGTAAAGGACCAACACAGTCTATTATAAGTCTGTGGAAAGGTTCCGCAGGCACCTGTATGGGAATCAGTGGTGCTCTGGGAATGGAGATGTTCGGTTTGCCTGCCATCTGACATGTATGACACTGTTTTACGTACTGTTTGATGCTATTTACCATACCTGGCCAGTAGTAGTTTTGACGAATTCCATGGTAAGTCTTGTTGAAGCCGTAGTGGGAGAGCGCTCCGTGGGCCAGGTGTAGAATAGTGGGCCGCAGGCTGGTAGGAATCACAAGTTGTTCGATGTTGGCCCAATCGTCCTCCTCCTTCAGTTTACTGGGTCTATATCTGCGGTAGAGCAAGTCGTTCTCTAGGAAGAACCCAGGAATACTGTCGGGTTGAGTCTCAGCCTGGAAAAACAATGGTGTTAAAGTAAGATCTTCCCTCTGCAACTTACGGAACTCCAACTTGGTCAGATTCGGGGGTAGTTTCTGAGGGTCTTGAGGGACAGCGGTAGCAGTAGAGTCAGCTGGCTGTGGACGTGCGGCTCGTGCACGGGTGGTCACGAGAACCGGAGGAGAAACTTCATCACTCTCTTGAACCTCTGCTGGAACATACGCTAGAATAAGGTTACTTGGCACAGAGTTACACACCTGGGGTTTGTCCATGACGATCAGGTTGGTCGGTTGCAGGTCTTCTGCCAAGTCGTTGCCTAGGAGAAGTTGCACTCCAGGCATGGGAAAAGGCTTTTCCCTGACGGCGACTTGGACTTCTCCGTTCACGTAGGGACAATCCAGGTGGACTCTGGCGAGAGGGTATGGAGTGGTAGCAGTGAGGTCAGTGATGAAGACAGTTTCTCCGGTGTAGACGATGTTGGGCACAGCCGACTTCAAGATGATCGATTGAAGAGCCGCTGTGTCCCTCAAGATCTTCAATTTGAAACGTCCCTCCGGATTTGAACCGTTGGCAGAGACAGTTCCAGTATACAGGTGGTTACTGAAAAGAGAAAGATCATTAACATCAACACCAACATTCATCACAGGCTTACCGGACTTAGGAGGAGTTGGTTTGGGTTTTTGTTGGTCGGTGGTTCCCTTGTATTGAGACTTACCACACTTGTCTATGGTATGTCCATAGAGTCTACAATACTTGCAGTACAGTTGCGAACCAGCTTGATCGGGGCTCACTTTCGCGTAACTGTACCACGACTTCTTACTGGAGGATGGTTCGGGTGTCAGCCGGTGGATGAGGCTGTAAGTGTCAGCCGACTTAGCACACTTCAGGTAGTCGGTTTCTTCTTTATCTGCTAAGTAGAGACGGACAGGAGGCGGCACACGCCTCAAGAATTCTTCAACTAGCATCAGGTTGACGAGTTCTGTAAAAGTAGAGACATGTGCTGCTTCCAGCCATTTCATGAAATATCTCCGTTTTGTGTTAGCAAACTCAAGGAAGGTAGTGGTACTTGCCTTCAGGTGGTCACGGAATTTCCTTCTATAACTTTCAGTAGAGAGGAGGTAGGCGTCCAACACTGGTTGTTTCAGAGTGTGGTAGTCATTCTCAGACGCCAAAGTACTGAGTGTGACTGCAGCTCTACCTGTAAGATGGACTCTGAGAAGTGTGGCCCATTGGTCGACAGGCCAACTGAGTTGATTAGCAAGGGTTTCAAAGGTGGTAAAAAACACATCAACTTCTGCTTCTACAAAGGATGGCATTAACTTACTTGCATGTGATATATTAAAACTGACGGGAAGATTGGCAGTAGCTTGCTGGCGTTGAGCGAGGTGTGAAGTTTCCAACGTGTATTCTCGTTGACGACACTCTAGAGCCAGAGTCGCTTGTTGCTTGTCACGTTCGCGTTGCATCTCCAACTCGCGTTGTTTGGTTTCAAGCTGTACTCGTTCCCGCTCACGGAGTAGTGCAACCTCACGTTCCTGGAGGGCGAGTCCACGTTCGTGTTCTTCTCTCCTCAAAGCAGCCTCACGTTCGTGTTCTTCTCTCCTCAAAGCAGCCTCACGTTTGTGTTCTTCCCTTCGTATGGCAGCTGCTTCCCTTAGCTGCTCACGTTCAATCTTGGCCAGCTCCAATTTGAGTTTCATCGTTGCCAAATCAGTTTTATCTGCAAGATAGTAAGTTTCATGAGTTTCAGAGTCTATCGTACCTTGCTCTAAATAGTGATCCAGCAACAGGTTGTGTAGGTCATTTTTGTTGGCTTGGTAGGGAACTTCTAGTTGATACTCATGTGCAAGAGTTTGTAATTCAGTCCTCTTGGCACGACTTAAAGTCCCTATTTCACCTGCTGGATCTGCACGGAAAGCTTGGAGACGAAACATGGTGAATTTAGCAAATAAAGGTACAACGAATATTCAGTTGTAATGAATGTCAGAAACAGGACAACGTGGCAACTGGTACCTATCCTGGGGGATCTTTACAATTAAAGTTAAGTACAAGGTGTTAAATGATTAATTTAAATCAAGGGCGCAGGAAATCTTGTACCCGGTACTCATGTAAGAGGATAAGGGCAAGAAAATCCTACTAACAAATGAAACAGAGTTTCGAAAACAAATGAAACAGTTAATTGCCTCAAAAGTAAAATTGGTAGTCCAAGGATGTAGGCATACCTTGCCAAGTCTCTATAGGACATAAAGCAAGTTTTTCCTACTGAATTTAATATGATACTTACAGAATTAGCGAACTTTTGTGCTCTGAAAAAGTAAGCTAATTCCCTACCGTTGTATGTATCATCATCTCTGACTGACGTGTAGGGGTGCGAGGTGTCAACTGGTGACGAGAACTGCTGCTAAGGTCCCAATTCAGCAACTAAAGTTCGAGCTAGAGGAACTATGGCCCTCTTTGTCCTCCTACAGTCAGAATGCAGAAGATTGGGTGCTCTTGACCCGGGGCAGACCACAGTACCAGGGTACCAATATGATGATCTGTCAAAATGAGAAATATCCAAGGGACAAAGATGGTAAACACGAGTAATAACACAGAGGGAGAGATGACCAATTAAGAGTATGACTGAGGCCTACAGTCACCACATAATCCAAAGTTGTCTCACCTTCACCATATGTTACTCTCGTAATGCACAATATACCGCACCATATAAAAAATGAAATTGAATATGAAAATAGTAAAAGCTACGTTAACAAAGTTAAATACGCTTACCATTAATTACCACTTGGCACCAGTACCTGAGTGAAGCTCCCGAACAGGCCCCCATATAATATGTGACGGTAACGCGTTGGTGTTCGGCTGTTCAAAGCTAGGGGTATGGCCTCGTCACATAGAATAAAAAAAAATAGAAAATCTGGAACTTCGTCTGTGGTAAGGTAAGGAAAAGACACACAAAACACAAGTAAATTTTAACAATGAAATTTTAATTATGTTAAATAAACAAAACATGAATAAAATGGACATACAAATTCGTATAATAAAATCAATCAATCAAAATAATAAGAATAATTAAATGGCAAAATGAAAAGTTACGTTAAGACAAGTGAGCAATAACAAGCTGTGCAATATACAATAAAATGAGAGGTGCGGGAATATTGGCTTTAAGCTATCACCTCTCTTAGTACACTTAAGCCAAAGCTCAGTCTACCAGGAAGAAGTGTTAACCGTATGAAAGCACTGAATATTCTGAGGACTGAGGTCGTGGCGGCCCCAGACATCAAGTAGTATGGGGGGGTGGAGTGCAGTTGCAGCCAGACCGGCGGCCAATCAGCGAGTAGCCGGCAACAAGACAGGTAGTTTGGCGGTTTGAGGCTGAGCAGGTGTCCCTGGCTGCATACGTTTTGCGCTCTGGCAAACCTTGGAGATGTTGTTGTCGTTGTTGGACATTTCTTCCATAGTAGTTTTATATATTTGTTGCGACGTATTTTTGGAGGGAAGAGCAGGCTCAATCTCTTGAAGGAGATTATCGTCACAATATATATATATATATATATATATATATATATATATATATATATATATATATATATATATATATATATATATATATATATATATATATATATATATTCCTTGAAATTTTGTCACATTAACGTCTACATCTGTCGTTCTTCTGACACATAGATTTTTAAGGTTAATTAACATATATGCAAATTACAAAATTTATTAGCTGGAGTGCAGAGCTTCACACACTCAATCCTAGCCATCAAGTAACTATCAAAATGCATATATCTTTGCTTTCACTTCAGTTATATTTATGACAAGGGATTTAAAATTTTCCTATATTTCTGCTTTTCTGATGACATTAAAAACTTTCGTTTATTACAATATCTACATAAAATTAACATTTATCTTCATTAGGTTGTAGTTCCCATCAATAGGGAGAGCGTCGGTAAAAAAAAAAATTTGTTTATATATAAATATCTTTCCTCTCTCAATAATATGCCCGAAACGCTATGCGTACTAGTGGCTTTAGGTATTGTATGTACTAGCTCTATCAATAAATCCAATATTATGTTTGTAAATCGACTATTTATGTACTTTCCTGAATAAAATGAACTTTACTTTACTAATATCTAATCTGTGACTAAAACGTAAGACCGAACGTAAGTTTATATCCCTGTTACCTAGCAGTAAATAGGTACTCGGGAGTTAGTCAGCTGTCACGGGCTGCTTCCTGAGGGTGGAGGCCTGGTCGAGGACCGGGCCGCGGGGACACTAAAAAGCCCCGAAATCATCTCAAGATAACCTCAAGATAACAACTTTATCTATGCCTTTTTGATAACATATACAATTATAAGCTTTATTAGTGAATCTCTATTAATTAAACAATATATCAGAGAGTGTGTAAGGTTCGGTGTTCCATGTGCGAAGAGACATGGGAGATTTTACATCAGTACAGTAAATGTTTTAAGTAGCGAACGCATACTAACGAATAACGATTAGTATAGACCAACACTATTGTTCTATGAAGTCAATTTAACTTCCAGTCATGTATTTTTCAATAAGTCTTAAATGTTTTCTGGCTAGTTATGTTAGATATTATTAGAAATACGTATTCTACTTGTTAATATAATAAATTAAATTTGCGATCATTTAAGGAGAGAAGTACGACGACTGGATCACTGTGTACAGAAGGTTGATATGCCAACAAACACTTTCCAGACAACAATATATCTTGGATAAGTCGCTCCACAACATTGACACCTGGAACGTTGACTTCCTGTGAGGCCACATATTTACTTATTTCATAATGGAAGTATATTATTTCATAGTAAATATATGTTTTCTCGTGTTCTGCATTAAGCACCAACATTATAGTGAATAAATATACCATATTTCTTCATTATTTAAGTAATGCTAGGAGGCTTTGATTAGCTTTGGGTCATTAGGTGAACAGAATTTCCAATAGATGGGGCGAGAGTCGCGCTATCTCTCGCCCGGGCGCGAGTCGAAACTTATTTTAGAATTGATATATCTTTGTTCTCCAACAAAATATATTTCCTTTGGTGCACTCACAAAAACGAGCATATCTCTGTCTTTCTGAAGGCATATAATATTTTAGGCTTTATAAGCGTATCTTTGTTAATTACACACTATATTGGCAAGTGTGTAGGCTTCTGCATTCCATGACCGACAAGCTACTGAATGCCACTATTAAAACGTATGTATCTTCACTTGAGCTTTATATATGTCTATGGTAAAGTATTTAAAATAAAGCTTATATTTCTATCTTTCTTAAGACATATAAAACATATGTGTTTATTAACGAATTTACGTGAAATAAGCATTGTTCTGAGAGAGTTGCTCTGTCGATCAGTTTGTGCGGGGTCGGAACTCGGCGATTATTAAAACACATGTATCTTCATTAGAACTTTATATATTTCTATGGTAATGTAGTTAAAATGAAGCTTATATTTCTATCTTTCATAAGACATATAAAACATATGTGTTTATTAACGAATTTCCGTGAAATAAGCATTGTTTTGAGAGAGAGTTACTCCGTTGCTCGATCTGTGCGGGATCGGAGCTCGCCGATTATAAAAATACACGTATCTTCGCTTTAAATACAAATATGCCCATGGTAAGGCATTTAAAATGAAGATTATGTTTCTATATTTCTTGAGACGTATAAAACTCATACGTTTATTAACGATTCTGTGTGAAATAAGCATTGTTCTGAGATGAATATTGCGGATTTCCAGCTCTACGACCAATGAAAAATGCAACTTTTATACAACTACAAATATCTTTAGTTTTACTTAAAATTTTGTCCTGAAAGAGTTTTCATATATAGATCCAGTTTCTGCCGTTCTTTTGACATAAAAATACCTTTGGTTTAATAAGTTATTAAGATGTTTTCAACAATATTACCTGGGCGTTCACCGATTCTAACATGGGTGACCCTTTTGGAAACGTAACACATGGGTTGACCTGATTGATATATGGGTCAGATTCCATTAAGGTTCGGAACATTTATACCCGCGCGTAGTGACCATCACCCCCTCCTCCTGCTAAGCCCCTGCCTTCTCTTACCCCTCCCCCTGCTCTTCCCCTTCCTCCTCATCCCTCCCTTCTCTTGACCCTCCTCTCTTCCCCTTTCTCCTCATCCCCCCCCCCTCCTTCGCTTACCCCTCCCCTGCTCTTCACCTTCCTTCTCTTACCCCTCCCCTCTTCCCCTTCTTCCTCATCCCTCCCTTCTCTTGCCCCTCCTCTCTTCCCCTTTCTCCTCATCCCCCCCCCTCCTTCGCATACCCCTCCCCCTGCTCTTCACCTTCCTTCTCTTACCCTTCCTCCTCATCCCCCCCCTTCTCTTGCCCCTCCTTTCTTCCCCTTCCTACTCATCCCCCCTTCGCTTACCCCTCCCCCTCCTTTTCCCCTTCCTCCTCATCCCTTTTATTTCCCCCTCCTCCTCATCCCCCTTCCCTTACCCCTCCCCCTCCCCTTTTGTTCTCATCCCTCCTTCCCTTGCCCGTCCTCTCTTCCCCTTCCTCCTCATCCCCCTTCTCTTACTCCTCCCCCCCTCCTTACCAACTTTCTCTTACCCCCTCTCCCCTCCTCTTTCCCTTCTCTAACCCCTACCCTCTCCCCCTCCTCTTCTCCTTCCTTCTCATCCCCCTTCTCTTACTCCTCCTCCTCTTCCCCCTCCCCCTCTTACTTGTACTACTCCTACCCCTGCTATTCTTCCCCCTCCTCTTCTCCTCCGTTACCTAATTCCCCCCTCCCCAGACGTCCTGCTCCTTCCCCCCTCCTCCTTTCCTCTCCCCCTTCTTCCTCCTTCCTCTTAGACCTACTCCTTCCTCCTCTTTTTCATCCTCCTTCCTCCTCTGCCTCGACCTCCTTCCTCCTCGATCTCCTCCTCCTTCCTCCTCGCCCTCCTCCTCCTTCCTCCACGCTCTTCTCCTCATTCCTCCTCGCCCTCCTCTTTCCTCCTCTTCCTCCTTCCTCCTCCTCCTTCCTCCTCGCCCTCCTCCTTCCTCCTCGCCCTCCTCTTTCCTCCTCCCCCTCCTTCCTCCTCGCCTTCCTCCTTCCTCACTCTCCTTCTTCCTCCTCACCCTCTTCCTTCCTCCTTGCCCTCCTCCTTCCTGCTCCTTCCTCCTCGCCCTCCTCCCCCTTCCTCCTTGCTCTCCTCCTCCTTCCTCCTCGCCCTCCTTCCTCCTCTTCCTCCTTCCTCCTCGCCATCCTCGTCCTTCCTTCTCGCCCTCCTCCTTCTTGCCCTCCTCCTCCTCCTCCTTCCTTTTCGCTCTCCTCCTCCTTCCTCCTCGCTCTCCTCCTCCTTCCTCCCTCCTCGCCCTCCTCCTTTCTGTTCGCCCTCCTACTCCTCCTTCCTCCTCGCCTTCGTCCTCCTCCTCCTTCCTCCTTGACCTCCTTCTTCCTCCTTGACCTCCTTCTTCCTCCTCGGCCTACTCCTCCTTCCTCCTCGCCCTCCTCCTTTCCCTCCTCCTTCCTCCTCCCTCCTACTTTCCCTCCTCCTCCTTCCTCCTCCTCCTCCTCGCCCACCTCCTTCCTCCTCCTCCTCCTCGCCCACCTCCTTCCTCCTCGACCTCCTATTCCTTCCTTCTCGTCCTCCTCCTCCTCCTAGTCCTTCTAGAAGGACTAGTCTTCTAGTCCTTCTTCCTCGCCCTCTTCCTCCTTCCTCCTCCTCCTTCTTCCTCCTTGCTCTCCTCCTTCTCCTTCCTCCTTGCTCTCCTCCTTCTCCTTCCTCCTCGCCCTCCTCCACTTCTTCCTCCTTGCTCCTCCCCCTCCTTTCTCCTCCTTTCTCCTTGCCCTCCTTCTTCCTCCACCTCCTTCCTCCTTGACCTATTATTCCTTCCTTCTCGCCTTCCTCCTCGCTCTCCTTCTTCCTCGCCCTCTTCCTCCTTCCTCCTCCTACCTTCTCCTTTCTCCTCGACCTCACCCTCTTACCTGGAATTCTTCCTCCTTCCTCCTCGCTCTCTTTCTCCTCCTCCTTCCTCCTTGCCCTCCTTCTTCCTCCACCTCCTTCCTCCTCTCCCTCCTCCTCCTTCCTCCTCGACCTATTATTCCTTCTTTCTCGCCCTCCTCCTTTTTCTTCCTTCCTCCTCGCTCTCCTCCTTCTTCCTCCTCGCCCTCCTCCTTCTTCCTCGCCCTCCTCCTTCCTCCTCGCCCTTCTTTTCCCCCCTCCTTCCTCCTCGCCCTCCTCCTTCTTCCTCCTCGCTCTCCTCCTCCTTCCTACTCGCCCTCCTCCCTCCTCCTCGCCCTCCTTCTCGCCCTCCTCCTCCTTCCTACTCACCCTCCTTCTCTTTCCTTCTTGCCCTTCTTTTACCTCCACTTTCTTCCTCCTTGCTCTCCTCCACCTCCTTCCTCTTCGCCCACCTCCTCCTTCCTCGTCGCCTTCCTCCTCGCCCACCTCCTCCTCTTTCCTCCTCGGCCTCCTCCTTCCTACTCGCCCTCCTCCTCCTCTTTCCTCCTCGGCCTCCTCCTTCCTACTCGCCCTCCTCCTCCTCCTCCTTCCTCCTCCTTGCTCTCCTCCTCCTTCCTCCTCCTTGCTCTCCTCCTCGCCCTCCTTCCTTCTCCGCCTACTCCTCCTTCCTCCTCGCCCTCCTCCTCCTTGCTCTCCTCCTCCTTCCTCCTCGCCCTCCTTCCTTCCTTCTCCTCCTACTCCTCCTTCCTCCTCCTTCCTCCTCGCCCTCCTCCTCCTTCCTCCTCGCTCTCCTCATCCTCAACGTCCTCTTTAACTTCCTCCTCTACCTCATCGTCCTTCCTCCTCTGCCTTGACCTCCTCCCCCTTCCTCCTCGATCTCCTCCTCCTTCCTACTCGACCTCATCCTCTTATCTGGAATTCTTCCTCTTCCTCGACCTCTTCCTAAAAAAATGAATGAAAATGATGAATTAACCTTTATTATGATCTTGTTTCTTTTTACTAAATGTAGAAACATACTTTTATATTTCTACATTTATATAAATAGCAGCAATAAAAACTACGTTTATGAAACATTTAAGGTTGCCACAAGGTTTCATTTTTTTTTTAGCTAACGTTTAGTGCAATACGTTTTAGAAACTTATTTACATCCACACAAAATTAAGCATCTAATGCGTGAAAACAAACGTTGCCAATACTTTCCAACACTTCCCAGATACGTTGTGGCAACCTAAAATTGTTTCCTGGGAGGTGTTCTTGGAAGTGGAATTTCAACAATGGCACTGCAAGAGTTTGGATCTGGCTTGTTACCGTCTAAGCTCACCTGGAACTCCAGAAATTTTAATTTTTGAGCTGCCAGAGTGCACTTCTGAACATTTAATTTAAAACCTGCTCGATCTAACAAAGGAAGTCTCAGTGGAGTCTCATAAGTGTTCACCAAACGTCCTGGCATATATTGCATCATCATCCAGGTATGTAGCGAGGGCCTTCCCAAGACTGGACTGAGTATGTAATTAATGGCCCTCTGAAATGAAGGGGGGTGTCTTTTGGTCAAAAGGCATCCTACAAAACTGATAAGAGTGCCTGCCCTCAGGAAATGTTGTCTTTTCCCTTTTTCTCAGCCACCGGTATTGCCCAATATGCAGACTTAGCATAAAGAGTGGAAAAGTATTTTGCTGCCCGGAATTGTTCTATATTATATCCTGAATTAGAGATTAATTATAAATATCACCCTTAGTAATTTTGTTCACCTTCCAGTAGTTCACACAAAAATGGTAACTACCATCTGGTTTACGAACTAACACAATAAGAGACAACCATATCTTGATGATTTCGAGGCTTAGTGTTCCCACGGCCCGGTCCTCGACCAGGCCTCCACCCACGGGAAGCAGCCCGTGACAGTTGACTAACTCCCAGGTATCTATTTACTGCTAGGTGACAGGGACATCAGGGTGAAAGAAACTTTGCCCATTGTTTCTCGCCGGTGCCCGGGATCGAACCCGGGACCACAGGATCATGCGTCCAGTGTTCTGTCCTCTCAGCCACCGGCTCCCACCATAGTGACATACTAGGCTCTATCATGTCCTGTCTTAACATTTTCTGGCACTCATGCTGGATAACATTCTTTTCCTGTTCCGTGAGCCCATTGCCGGGTGAAAACAGGTGCATAGTCACCTGTTGGGATGGTGTGATCAGTTAAATCAAGGAGACCAATCTGGTCATCCTCGGTTGCAAACAATTTTGGAAATTTCCATGAAATCCCTCTTAACACTTTTATCTGTCTGTGGAACATGCTGCAAATCTAGTGCTGATAATAATTTCTCTATATCTTGTATAATATTTTAACCTTTACTCGTTTATGTTCTTCAATGGTCTCTTACTCTCGGTAACATTTAATGCACTACATTGTGCTTTGATAGTTCGCATTTCAGATGACTCATGGTGCAAAATTTCTGAAGTGTTCACCAGAGATTCCAGAGATATTCTATTACCTGCTCTGAAGCAATAGGTTTTGTGAAAGATGTTGACTGGAATAAGTGCATCTTTATCAAGCACTACAATTAGATGGTGAGGATTTAATAACCTGTCACATCTCCCCCTCCCCATCCAGCCCGTTGACGCCATGAGGGGGCTTGGTGGCCGGCTGCTGGAGTGTGATGCTCCACGGGACGATCTTCTGTCCTTTGATAAGGCAGGAGCCTTATGCTCCTGCTGCTGTCTTCTCCAATTATACCGGATCGCTTTTCCTTTTCCTTATGTTTCGTTTTTCTCCCCCCCCCCCCCTCTTCTCCTATCTACTTGTCGTTTCCGGCCGATCTTTTCCTAGTTTTGATTATTCTTTTGGACTTCTTCTATTTTGACATCCAGGTGCTCTTGCGTCTGTAGAACTGTAGTACCTAACGTCGAGAGCGAGGGGATTCTTTTATTGTCAATCCCCCTTTCGTCGCTGAACCCGATCTCGACGGACTGACGGTTCTTAAGGTGGCGTTTGTGGGGCGTATACTCACGACGCACCCCTAGGAGGCCCCGGCATGATCGGCGATAGCTTCTTGTTGGGTGTCCTGCCACTAATTGTGGCTCCATGGTGGGTATGGGGGCACATTCGTGAATGAATGTCTGACTCCAGTTTCATGTCAAATTCTGTTGTTCTTATCCCTTCTCAGGCTCGTGGGGTGGGTGACCAAGCCCCCGAGTCGGTCCATGTTGGAAGACTGGGCTCTGTAGCCCCCGCTGTGTTGGGCCCCGACTTTTCTCCTCCTCCCGACCCTCCTCCTCCTCCTCCCGACCCTCCTGACTATTCCCCTCGGCTCCTCTCCCCCCTCTGTTTGGATCGAGCCTCAAGCCCCCAGTGGTGACCACCTCGTCCCATGGCACAGCTCAGTCTCTAGTAGTGACTACTGCGCCTTTTAACTCCTCTCTCTGGGGGTTCTCAACGCCGTCCTCACCACGGGCCACGCTTGCTCGATTCCTTCCTGTACTGATGCGTTTCAAGCCTTGTTTGGTCCCGCTTTGTGGGCCAAATACTTTGATCTCCTCCCACTTGATTCTACGCCTCCTGACGATTTCTCTTCATAGGCACCTTGTTGATTCAGTAGATGCCTCTGTATCCTTCAACCCCACCCGTTTTGGTACACTTATCATTGCTGCTGCTCCTCAGGATGCAGTCTCCTGCTTGGCCGCCTTATCCTGCATTGGCGAGACCCCCGTTCAGGTCTCCATGAACGCTCGGTTAAATGCCAGTGTTGGCACTGTTCTCCTCCCACACCATGTTGCAACCGGTGTTAGGAATCTAAAAGACTGCCACGAGGATATCAAGCATACCCTCGAGGCCCAAGGTCATTCTGTCCTTCAGGTGGATACGTTCACTCGTCCCCCTCGTGGTCGTCGCCGTCTGCCCCTTCGGGTTGTGAAGATTACCTTTAATGGTAGGACCCTTCTGCCCTCCTTCATTCTTGCTGGTGCCAGATGCTCCGTTCAGGGATATATTCAATCTCCTCGGCACTGCAATAAGTGCTGGAGGTTTGGGCATGGTGCCCTCAAATGCTCTAGTCCTGTCTCCCTCTCTCTGTCCCATGTGTGAGGGCGAGGGTCACTCTAACTTGGAGTTCACTTCTCCCCAGGCTCGCTGCCTCAATTGTGGTGAGGCCCACCCTACCTTCTCCCGCACGTGTATACGTTACAAACTTGAGGCAGCCGTCCTCAACTTGAAGCACCGGGACAGTTTGTCTTTTCCTGAGGCTCGGCGCAAAGTTCATTGTCTCCCTCCTTTCGTTGGCGCGTCTTATGCTCGCTTGGTACACTCTTCCTCTCCTCGTCCTTCCCATCTTCCTCAATCTCACAACCGTTCACAAGCCTTAGACCTGGACACGCCCACCACCACCTCCCCTGTTCCTTTCCATTCTGTCCCGGAGGGTCCCCCTCCTGGTTCTCTGTCTATGGTTCCCCTTCTTTCTACCCAGTCTGTCATGTCTTCTGTGTCTTCTTTCTCCTCTCCCTCTAGTCCTCCTTCCCATCATTCTCTTCCGTCTCTTGGGTAGCCACCCCACCTGACTGTGTGGGCCGATATCCATCGCTTTCCTGGTGATCGTGTTGTTCACTCTCGTTCTTCTTCTATTGAGACGCTAGAGTCTGTTGCCCAGTACATTGCTGCTGGGACACCTGTGTTTCTGAGTCACAAGCGGAAACCTGGCTCCTCTCATTCCTCCTCCCCGGCAGGTAAGAAGGCTTCACTTTCTTATTCGCTCCCTACCTCTGATTCTATCGTTCCTTCCCCTCCTGCTTTGGTGGTAGAGCCCCATGTTCCTACTGTAGAGGTTTCTTTGGCCCCTGGTTCCGTCTTGGTTACTGCCCTTGCTGAGATGCGCTCCCCTCTTTCTGCCACTCCTCCTCCTGCTCTTCTTTCCCGCCCCTCTCGGTTGTCTCCTCCTCCTCCAGACCCCTGCTCATCCACCTCTGGCCAGTCCTCCTACTCCTTTCCCTCCTTCTTTACTCGGTTTACCCATCCCCCCCCCTATCCCTGACTTCGCTGACCCTGATCCTGACCCTGTGCTTCTTTAACGTGCTGTGTTTCTTTTTCACCTTTATTTCTTCTTTGTTCTCTGTTGCTGTCCTCTTTTTTTTGTCGATGTCTATTCTTCAGTGGAACATCCGTTAATACCACGCCAATTTTCATGACGTCCAACTCCAATTTTCAGTTTTTGCCCCTTTATGTCTGTCTCAAGGAGCCGATGCTTGGTGCTCGTCCTGGTCACTTCCGTGGCTATTCTTTTCTCCCTCTTCCCCCCCCCCCCCAGCTGTTGCTGGGGCCCATAACTCTTCTGCTCTCTTGATTCGCTCCGATGTTCCCTTCGTCCCCTTACTTTTTTCATTGCCTCTCCACTGTTCTGCTGCCCGTGTCTTTGTGCGTAAATGGTTCACGGTTTGTTCTATTTATCTCCCCCCCCCCCCCCACTGTCCAACAGTCTCTTCTCGATCTTAAACACCACCTGGACTCCTTGCCGGAGCCTGTGCTCCTGCTGGGTTATTTCAGTTGCCGACGTGCACTTTGGGGTGATGTGCTGACAAACACTCGGGGTCGCCTTCTTAAGCCGTTCATCCTCTCTTCTTCCCTGTCTCTTCTGAATTCTGGTGAGCCCACTCATTTGGATTCTGACTCGCTCCCTTTCCTGCCTCGATCTTTCTCTGTGCTTGTTATCATTTTACTTTGATTTCGCGTGGCGGGTTCTTGATGACCTCCATGGGAGTGATCATTTTCCCATCCTTGTTACCTTTTTCTCTTTTCACTCTCCTCTCTCCTTCCCTAGGTGGCAGTTTGCCGAGGCTGACTGGCGCCTCTTTACCCTCCGTGCTACTATTTCCTACCTCTCTGTTCTGCCACTCTCTCGCGCCCTCTTTCTTTTACATGACACTGTCTTTGACGCTGCCCTCGGCTCTATTCCTCGCTCTTCGTCTCGGGGAACGAGGAAGTGCGTTCCCCCGCGTGGAATATGGACTGTTCTCGGGGGTGTCCGCTGTAAGCGTGCAGCCTGGAAGACACACCGCCACTGGCAGATGGTTGAGTCTTTTCCTTTGCTTCCGAAGGTGAGTGCGGTGGCCCGTAAGACCATCAGTATGGCTAAACGTGCATGCTGGATGTCTTATTTCTTTACCGTTACGTCCGAAACTCGTCTGCCACTGGTATGGAAGCGTATCCTCATGATAGCGGGTAATTTCGTTCCTGATACCTCGCCGGTCCTTTACCTCCGTGGTGCTCTTGTGGCGGACCAAATTATCCAAGTTGATGGTTGTCACTGGGTCACCGTTTCCAACATTGGAGTAACTGGACAAATTAACATATACGACACCAGGCATAAATTACCATCCAAATCTACTGAAGTTATCTTGTATGCTCTTGCTAATTGCCAGGATGATAAGCTGATATGCAATATAATGAATGTCAGCAGACACAGGGACTCAAGTATGAGTGGGGTGTATGCTGTGGCGTTTGCTGCATCACTTGCAAGTGGTGTAGATCCAGTGAACCTCGTATGATATGCAGAATATGAGACAACATCTGCAAGAGAACTTTGAAGGAAAGTGTCTCATCTCATTCCCTGCAGCTCAGACACTGAGAAGAAAACGAATCATCCGGTGATGCTCGATGGAAGTGTACTGCATTTGCAGAAAGCCAAATGATTTGAAGCTGATGGTATGCTGTGAACGTAGCAATATTTGGCACCATGGATCATGTGTAGGTGTTACAGAATGTAATGATGATTCGTGGATTTGTTTCTTGTGCGCTAGCAAGTTGTGAATTATAATTTAAAATACTTAATTAATATATTATTATTATTATTATTATTATTATTATTATAACCTTACCAAATGCTTTGCTGAATCAAATAATGTTATTTTACTTTCAATGTGTTACAATAGCATAATTAAGTGCTGCAAGTGTCAGGTCTTTTATATAGTCGGTATTTGTTATATTCTGTATTCTTTTTATGTTATTTAAATTTCAAATAGAAATAGTTATTAAATTATGTATCTTAATAATTTTGAACCTTATATTATTTAACATCAACAAATTGGATTTCGAATATTAAAACCAATTTCAACCAATTAAAGGATTTATCCTTTAATGTTAAAAATTATTCAAACTGAAATAAATATATAACACTGTACGGTACAGTTGTGTTTAATTATGTTTTGCGATTCCTTTGGAAAAGGTATTTGTGCACCAAGTACTACTAGGTCATTATGAGATATGCTGAATGTTGTCAATATACCATCTGAATACGCTTCACTTTGTGTTAATCATTGGACGTCCTAATGATTAAGGTCCCCAAAAGGACTTATCAGACCTCGGTGGATATTTTTACTCTCTCTCTCTCTCTCTCTCTCTCTCTCTCTCTCTCTCTCTCTCTCTCTCTCTCTCTCTCTCTCTCTCTCTCTCTCTCTCTCTCTCAGAGCATCCCCTTATGTGTTGTATGTGGGTGCTGAAGTTCAGTCTCTTGTCTATGTTTAGGTGAAGGAACTTTCCATAATTGTTATTGCTAATGTTTACTTGTAATACTGGGTATACATCAGGTGTTCTTACCCTCGACCGCGGCGAGGGTAAGCCGCGGTCGTATGGTCTGAAACCCACAAATATTTACAATGGGGGGGGTGGGGGATAACATTTCCTCTTCAAGCACGCGCATACAAATGAACTATGTTACTTAACTGGAAGCACTCGTACAACATAATTTACACGATTTCTCATGATTATTATACTTCTTACCAGCATATATACAGTATAGTACCTAGGAGGTTCTCTTCAATGATATCTAAGATAATTAAAAGAACCCAAGCAAACTACTGTGGAAATGTGCAGGACAACCATATTAATTGTGACACTAGCTCTCCACATATGGCATTTGCTTAATTTAGAAACTGTACTTGTGGTCGATCTTGAACCCATGTTGTTGATGTGACGATGTGTTATGAATTTTGTGGCTAGCTCCTTAAGATTGTAACTTGCTTAGATAAATAAATTGTGAGTTCAGTCCCTGAACCAATTATGTGATAAATTAACTAAACTAAAAACTATAGTATGGCGACGAAACCTGAACTGCATAATGTAAATAGGGATTAACCAGAAAAAGATATAGGTGAAGAATAACACCAGGTAACTGTAAAGCTGCCGCCCAGTTGGGTAGGTGTGGAGCACATGTCTGTAAAGCTGCCGCCCAGTTGGGTGGGTGTGGAGCAAGACTAGTAACTGTGCGACTCCTCATAGATGTAAAGTGCCTTGTATAGTGACTGTTGTGAGCCTCTTGTTGAATCACTTGTGACACAAAAGATTACTGATGTGTGTATTTGTGTGGGTGATTAAATATGTATGTGTATGTATATATGTATGTGTATGTATACATGTATACGTATGTATATGTACATGTATGCATAAGTATGTGTACATTAATAATTTTGTAACTAGAGTCAAAAGATTGTTATTTGCTTAGCTAAACGAACTAGAGGGTTCAGTTCCTGAACCGATTATGTGCCTCTGTAATCCTTTACACCACCGCCCACAGGATGGGTATTATGGGGTGCATAATAAAGAAAGTGAATGGACCGAACCCCACAATTCATTTAGCTAAGCAAGATACAATCTTAATGAGCTAGTTACAAAATTCACTATAAGTCGTCACATCATAAATGGGTTCGAGATCGACCACAAGTAGTGCATTACATAATTTATCAGTAATGTGCAGCCTGTGATCCCCGCCTGGCTGGATACTGATACTTAGGTAGATTTCATGTGTCCGGACACCGGCGATAAGGTGGTATTATTTATTTAGCTTAAGAGATATATATTTTTAAATGTTGTCACATAAACGGCTACATCTTCCTTTCTTCTGACATATAGATTTTTAAGATTAATTAAAATATATAGAAACTAATTATACAGTTTATTGGCTGGTGTGCAGGGCTTCACACTCTCAGAGGTAACCATCAAGTAACTATCAAAACGCATATATCTTCATTTTCACTTCAGTTATATTTATGACAAAGGATTTTAAATGTAGCCTATATTTCTACCTTTCTGATGACACAAATACTTTCGTATTACAATATCTAGATCAAACTAACATTGATTTTCAAGAGGTTGTATATTTTCCATCAATGGAGAGCATCAGCCAAGAAGCCTTCTTTAAAATATAAATATCTTTCCTCACCCAATAAGATCTAATCTCTGAATATAACGCAAAAAACGACTTGATTGTAACCTATCCACCGCTGCCCATTGGATGGGGGAGAGGGGGTTATGTGTAGGATAAACATATCAATTATGACACTAGCCCTCCATATATGTCAGTTGCTTAAATTATAAACTGTACTTGTGGTCGGTCTCGAGCACATTGTTGATGTGACAATGTGCATTGACTTTTGTAACTAGCTTATCAAGATTATAACTTGCTTGGCTATATGAATTGTGGGGCTCAGTCCCTAAGCCCATTATGTGCCTCTGTAACACTCCATTATCGCCCATAGGATGGGTATGGGGTGCATAATAAATGAACTAAACTAAGCTCTGCCTTTTTGATAACATATACAATTATAAGTTTTATTTGTGAATCTCAATTAATTAAACAATATATCACAGAGCCTGTAGGGTTCGGTGAGATGAGTGAAGAGACATGGGAGATTTTACATAAGTACAGTACAGTACATGGTAGTTTAAGTAGCGAACGCATGTCAACGAATAACGAGTATATATAACAAAACTATTGTCCTATGAAGTCGATTTAACTTCCAAACATATATTTTTAATAAATGTTAAATGTTTTCTGGTTAGTTATGTTAGATTATATTAAAAATACGTATTCTACTTGTTAACATTATAATTTAAATTTGTGATAATTTGTGCAGAGAAGTGCGACAACTGGATATGCCAACAAACACTTTCCAAACAACGATATATCTTGGATAAGTCGCTCCACAACATTGACGCTTGGACCGTTGACTTCCTTTGATGCTACTTATTTACTTATTTCATAATGAAATTACATTAGTTTGGAGTAAATATATGTTTTCTCATGTTCTGCATTCAGCACCCACAATATAGTGTGTAAATATACCATATTACTTCATTACTTAAATAATGCTAGGAGGGTTTGAGTAGCTTTGGGTTTTTAGTTTACAGAATCTCCAATAGATGGGGCGAGAGTCGCCCCATCTCTCTCGCCCGAGCAAGAGTCGAAACCTAATTTAAAATTGATATATCTTTGTTCTCGAACATGATATATTTCATTTGGTGCAATCATAATAATGTTCATATCTCGGTCTTTCTGGAGGCATATAAGATTTTAGGCTTTATTAGCGTATCTTTGTTAATTATACAATATATCGGCAAGTGCGTAGGCGTCTGCACTCCATGCCCGACAAGCTACTGAGCGCTACTATAAAAACATATGTATCTTCACTTGAGCTATCAATATGTCTATTGTAATGTATTTAAAATTAAGCTTTTATTTCTATCTTGCTTAAGACATATAAAACATTTGTGTTTATTAACGAATTTACGTGAAATAAACATTGATCTGAGAGAGAGTTGCTCTGTCGTTCAGTCTGCACGGGGTGGGAGCTCCGTAATTTTTAAAATACATGTATCTTCATTAGAACTTTAAATATGTCTATGGTAAAGTGTTTAAAGTGAAGCTTATATGTCTGCCTTTCTTGAGACATAAAACATATATGTTTATGAACGAATTCACGTGAAATAAACATTGTTCTGAGAGAGAGTTGCTCGGTCGATCGATCTGCCTGGGGTCGGAGCTCGGCTATTATAAAAGTACACGTATCTTCGCTTTAAATTTAAATATGCCCATGGTAAGGTATTTAGAATGAAGCTTATATTTCTATCTTTCTTGTGACATATAAAACTCTTACGTTTATTAAGGAATCTGCGTGAAATAGGCATGCTTCTGAGATGAATGCTGCGGTTTTCGAGGTCAACTCGCGGCAATGGACGCCATACACATCCAGTGGGTGTTATTGGACCCATATCCATTCTATGGGTGGTTGGAGCCCCATACCCATGCTATGGGTGGTTGGAGCCCCATACCCATTCTATGGGTGGTTGAAGCCCCATACCCATCCTGTGGGTTGTAGTTGACGCCATACTCATCCTGTGGGTGGTATTGGACCCCATACCCTTCCTGTGGGTGGATGTGATCCCCATACTCATCCTGTGGATGGATGTGACCCTCATACCCATCCTCCCAGCAAACACAGAACGTTTGTGGACGTTTTTAAATGGTCCCACAAAGGTAATACTGTAACTTTTGACATAAATACGTATATCTGACGTTCTTAAAACCAAAGGATATAACTAAAAACATATATTCTTGAGACACAATTTTTTAAGATTTATGTAAAAATTTAAAAATAATAGTAAATGCTATGGAATTATAATGTTTTCATGCTTTATATTTAAGAATAAATAATTTTCAGTCAACATTTAGTTTTTTTGTTTACTTTCTGTAAAGCTATCCAATTTACGTTCTTATAACATAAATATAACATTTATATGACGTCAGTATAACGTTATTTACACGACATCATTACGTTATTATGATGTTATATTAACGTATAATTCCTGTGTGAAAACCAGAATATATATTGAACTTTATGTTTTAAACCTTGTAAAGTTATCATAAAACTTGGAATAAGACGGTAAGCATGCTTTACTTATGAAAATATACAAACAAATCAACAAAAACATTTTAACATAAAAACATGAACAACATGAATAAAAACATGAATGAATTTGTAAAGAATTTTTTAATTTGAGTTAAACTAAATACAAACTTAATATGTTTTGCTAACGCAAAAATATATTCCCGAGGTATTGTAATTGCAAATAAATATTTAATACAATTATTTGTATCATTTTTTTTATTTTAGATTTCCGTATTGCTTGATAATATATAATAGCGTTTAGATAATGCTAGCGCTGGACATTCTTTAGGCTCGTTGCATGTTGTGGTAGTCGCCGCCATTTTAAAACCGTGTCGAGAGGGACTGCTGTTGGCTTATCCACAAAATCCTGCTGCATCTTCAATAGTTAAGGTAACTGTTTTCTTTTATTTGCTCTTAGACATGTGTAGTATATATATAAGCTTGTGGTGGTAGGCTGGATGGTGTGTTGATGGCCCTGGCTGGAGGTGTGTTGATGGTGGTGTTGTGTTGATGGCCCTGGCTAGAGGTGTGTTGATGGTGGTGTTGAGTTGATGGCCCTGGAGGCGTGTTGGTGGCCCTGGAGGTGTGTTGATGGCCCTGGAGACGTGTTGGTGGCCCTGGAGGTGTGTTGGTGGCCCTGGAGGTGTGTTGGTGGCCCTGGAGGTGTGTTGGTGGCCCTGGAGGTGTGTTGGTGGCCCTGGCTGGAGGTGTGTTGATGGTGGTGTTGTGTTGATGGCCCTGGAGGCGTGTTGATGGCCCTGGAGGTGTGTTGGTGGCCCTGGAGGTGTGTTGGTGGCCCTGGAGGTGTGTTGGTGGCCCTGGAGGTGTGTTGGTGGCCCTGGCTGGAGGTGTGTTGATGGTGGTGTTGTGTTGATGGCCCTGGAGGCGTGTTGATGGCCCTGGAGGTGTGTTGGTGGCCCTGGAGGTGTGTTGGTGGCCCTGGAGGTGTGTTGATGGCCCTGGAGGTGTGTTGGTGGCCCTGGAGGTGTGTTGATGGCCCTGGAGACGTGTTGGTGGCCCTGGAGGTGTGTTGGTGGCCCTGGAGGTGTGTTGGTGGCCCTGGAGGTGTTGGTGGCCCTGGAGGTGTGTTGGTGGCCCTAGAGGTGTGTTGGTGGCCCTGGCTGGAGGTGTGTTGATGGTGGTGTTGTGTTGATGGCCCTGGAGGCGTGTTGATGGCCCTGGAGGTGTGTTGGTGGCCCTGGAGGTGTGTTGGTGGCCCTGGAGGTGTGTTGGTGGCCCTGGCTGGAGGTGTGTTGATGGTGGTGTTGTGTTGATGGCCCTGGAGGCGTGTTGATGGCCCTGGAGGTGTGTTGGTGGCCCTGGAGGTGTGTTGGTGGCTCTGGCTGGAGGTGTGTTGATGGTGGTGTTGTGTTGATGGCCCTGGAGGCGTGTTGATGGCCCTGGAGGTGTGTTGGTGGCCCTAGCTGGAGGTGTGTTGATGGCCCTATATATATATATATATATATATATATATATATATATATATATATATATATATATATATATATATATATATATATATTATGAATATCAGAGGTCCCAGGACATTGGACCCAGGACAATTATTGTGCATGTGTAGTATGTATATTTATGTAGTATATTTGGCATATTTTTTGGCATTTAGTTAATGCCAGTTAGTGGCATGTCTCTGCACCGTTTCCAGTTTGTTGATATGCTTCTTAAGATATGGGCACCATACAACTGCTGCATACTCCAACTTTGGTCTAACAAAAATTGTGAACAATTTCAAAATTTCTGTTGAAGAAATCCTGTTTCCTAGTTCTGCATCTGTTTTGGTATAACACCTCCTTTTTTTCACACCTCTATTTTTTACATTCATCAATGTTTCGGTACGTGCAATAGTATGTATTGTTTCATTGCAGATAACAGCATTTAAATTTTGTTTGTTTCTTAGACTTAGACTCGTACTACCAAGTTGCTGTTGGCAACTGGATAATTTTTTTATGAAGTCATTTGTTATTTTTTCCCCTATAGTAATTTATGCTTTTGATCTCAATTAGTTTTATATCCTAGCTTTTTAATTTTTTCCCCTTATATATTGCCATCTTATCTGTCTGCTTTACATGGCTTAAGCAGAGTCATGTCTGCTTAAGCCTTTGTTATTTTACTAATTTACCTGTTTTAATTATTATTTGTTTTCAAAGTTTAGTTTACCCCATTTTATTTGCTTTTTGCAGTACAGTACTTTACTAATAATCTTGTAATAGTAATTGGTAATGTAGCACTTGGCCTTTCTCCTTCAGAATGTATGCACACATTATAGAAAAAAGAAGAGAATACCACACAAGATGGCAGCGTATGTCACGAGCCAAAAAGCGACGCCTAAAAGAACAGGCGTCCCAGCGTGGCAAAAATGAAAATAGTGATGAGGTTGAGATTCAGTTGTTGAATCAGGATCCTTTGGCCAATGTTACAACAAACAGCATAGACGATGACCATGCTGCTTTGTCATCTAATTCAGAACCTAATATTGGTTGTGGAGCCAATGAAGATGCATCATCTCTGGAAAGTCAGAGAGTGAGAGATTGGACTTGGGACATGATTGATGAGCATGACCCAATATCATCAGAGTCAGAGAGCAGTGGTGATGAGGATGATAAATCATTATCAGATGTATTGTTAGTATGGGTTAATAAATATGGCATAACACACAATGCCATTGATAATTTATTAAAAAAATTGAGAAAACAGGGACATGCTGACTTGCCAAAAACAGCTCGTTCGTTACTGAATACAGTTAAACATATACCTACTGAGACTAAATCAGGCATGATGTATATCTACTTGGGGTTAGAGGAGGAAATGTTGAAAACTTTAAGGCTGTATCCTAAATCAACAATAAGAGATTTGGCAGAAATATCTTTAATTTGCAACATTGATGGTTTGCCAATATTTAGAAGTAAAAATGAAAGTTTATGGCCTGTTCTTTGTGCTATCAATAATGTCAAACCTATAAGAGTTTTCCCAGTAGTCCTCACATACGGAAGCTCTAAACCTAGTGATTTAGATTTTTTAAATGAATTCATTCAGGATTTGAAAAAAATTATGCACTATGGATTTAAAAATGATGACAAAACATTGCCAGTAAAACTAAAAGGAGTCATATGTGATGCCCCAGCAAAAGCAATGGTGAAGGCAATCAAACTCCACTCTGGCTACTTTGGGTGTGATAGATGTACCCAAGAGGGTGTTTGGAATGGAAGAATGACTTATCAACAAGTGAAAAATTTACAACTCATAACAGATGAAGATTTTCGTAATCAATCTAATTCTCAACATCACCATGGTAGATCACCATTCTGTGACTTAAATATAAATATGGTGAGTACTTTTCCCATAGACTATATGCATCAGATATGTCTTGGGGTTATGAAAAGGTTACTTCTTGCCTGGATACGAAATAAAAACGTAAAATTATGTGCTCGCCAAGTTGATGAAATTAGTCAGCGTCTAATTCAACTAACACAATTTGTGCCTATGCACTTTGCACGTAAACCTCGAAGTCTTTCAGAGGTTGATAGATGGAAAGCGACTGAATACAGGCAACTCCTTCTCTACACCGGTAAGATTGTACTGAAGGGAATCTTACCCAAAGAATTGTATGACCATTTCCTGACTCTGAGTGTAGCCATTTCTATTCTTGTATCACCTAAATTGATTCAGTTAAATTACAGCCAATATGCACATGATCTTTTGCTGTACTTTGTGTTAAAGGCTCGTGAGCTGTATGGTAAGGATTTTTTAGTGTACAATGTACACTGCCTAACACACATATCCTCTGATGCCAAAGAGTTTGGTAGTTTGGACAGATGTTCAGCATTTCCATTTGAAAATTACCTGCAGCAGGTTAAGAATATGGTTCGATCAAGTAAAAACCCTCTTGTTCAAATTGCAAAGAGGCTGAAAGAGATGCAGCATGCTCAAAGGATTTATACACCAAATACAGAACATAAAATATATACCAAGGCACCAAACAATGCCTATTTGCTGAATAATGAAACTTGCTGCCAAGTTTTGGACACTGTCAGTGACACCGATGAAAATGGAGACAGCATGTTCCTTTGCAGGGTATATTCGAGAAGTATACCTCTCTTTGAGAAACCTTGTAACTCCAAATTAATTGGAGCATTTAAGGTTCTTACTAGGAATTCATCCATGAAGGTGATTCCAGCAAGAAAACTAAACCGCACAGGTATGATGATCGAGACAGAAAGCGCAAATACTTTTCTGTCAATACTACATGACTTATGACAAGTACGTATTTAAATACTGTATCCATGCTTTAATAATAGTTTGAACTAATATTGTAAGTTAATGAGATTCACAATTTTGTTTTTTATTAAAGCTATTATCTTTTGACCAATATTTACCTGTTTAAAAATCCCATTACCCTGTATTTCATGAAAATTATTAATATTTTGAGAGCACATTAAGAGATAAAACTGTATTAAGCCTTTTAGTCCATACATGGCAGCTACTGTTTATACCAACCGAAAATCATTTACAAATGTGGCTAATCTATGATTGACACAATCAAGTAAATCTATTACCAACTTTATGCTAATTTCTTTTTTTTGGGAGAACAACCCTTAATAAGATTTTTCAATTTTGTAGATGACATCTGAAAAGCGGTATGCAGTGGTAGGCTTCAATGATCGTAGTGTGGGTATCATCTCCACAACCTGGATTGAAAAATCTGATGATGTAAGCATTACTTTGAAACTAAAAAATTGCATATATTGAGTTGCTTTAAAAATATTCCAAATTAGTGCTAAAATTAGCATGTAACAGTTTATTTCGACTTTTCAGGAAAAAATATTGTGCTGGTGGCCACAGAGCAGGCATACAGTTAGTGCCCAAAAGCACGAAAAGCCAGACACGACAAATTGGCGAGTGCATGTCGTATCAACAATCCTATCAACAACTGGTAGGTATTAAATTTATAATTATTAAGATTTAAGATACAAGACACCTATTCATTCATTCACCATAACTTTAACACTGCAGACAAAAACAGCATTATAATTATATTTTAATCACAAGATGGGTTTCCTCATAGCTACTTAAGACTTTTGTGCCCCAGTTATAAGTTCCAAATCATGTACGTCGTTTTATTAAACATCTCTTTAGGAAGCTGATTTAAGTTATTTCTTAGTGTTCACTACTCTACTAGGTAACGCTAAATATATATCTCGCTGATATATTACTAATTATATTCAATTATTACAGATGATTTTGACGTTGCAAAACGAAGATGCTTAGCTGCGGAAGACACTTCAAATGTCGAAACTGAAGACGATATGGGCTATCCTCGACAACGAAAAAGGAAACCATGCTTCAAATATGAAGAAGAGAATTCCGAGAATAACAAACGTAAGCATTGATAACCTACTACAGTAATTTAAAAAAAATTTGCAACTTGAAAAATGCCATTCAATACATTAAGCAATTTAAATAATTTCAGGCAATCATCACTCGTCTCAATCCAAGAAGAAGTGTTCGCCATCTTCATATGAGAATACACCTTCAAAAGAAATAAGTCCTCCGCAAATACCATATTATTCTGGTATATTAAGTGAATGTAAGGATTAGTAGTAAATAACATTAAAAGTTCTAAATTGATATTTAACCATGCTTCCTTTGTTTGGTTATTTATGCTTTTGGTTTAAAAAAAACTAAAAACTGCTCTAAACTTAGTTCTTGCTGTTTTTTTTTTTGTTTTTTTTGTTTAATTCCTTCTGGAAGTACTAGAAGCTTTGAGTAATTTTTATTCTTATCTGGAATTTCTGTATAGAAATATGTGTTTATTTCTAATTGTTTAATATTAAGTATATTATTCTTTTATGTGCATATGGGGTCTAGTGAACTTTTCCCACTTTGTCTAGCAGGTGCTTTTCACTTGTCACAGTTCAGGGAAATTTTGGTTTTCCTTTGATCTAGTCACTAGAAACAAGCAGGTTTGTTATTACTTTTCTTTTTGTTTGTCCCTTACGTGTTAATTTGTCCTTTATCTTACCTTTACCTTACGTGTTAATTTGTCCCTTACCTTAAGTTAATTTTTAAAATATGTATCTCATATTGACCCCCACCTCTCTCATGTTAGTTCAAACTATATTAAAGTCTTAAAAATATATTTTGGTTAACAAGTGTTTGAAATAAGCATAACTCCTTTTCAGCTAATAGAACAGTCCTACAAAAGCCGTCTCCAGTGAAGACTACACTTCACAATACACCTTCAACGCCATCAGTATTTCCTCATGAAGGTAATAAGTTAATTTTTAAAATGTGTATTTCATGTTGACCCCCACCTCTCTCATGTTAGTTCAAACTATATTAAAGTCTTAAAAATAATATTTGGTTAAAAAGTGTTTGAAATAAACATAACTCCTTTTCAGCTAATAGAACAGTCCTACAAAAGCAGTCTCCAGTGAAGACTACAGTTCACAATACACCGTTGACGCCATCAGTATTTCTTCATGAAGGTAATAAGTAATTATTTAAAATATATATCATGTTGACCCACTCTCTCATGTTGACCCTCATTCTCTCTCTCATGTTGACCTACCTTTTCTCATGTTGAAATTTGTTTTGTTAATTTTGTTCTGTCACCTCTTCTTATTCTGTGTGTATGTGTCTGTCTGTCTCTGTATGTCTCTCTATCTTTCTTTTCTTTCTTTTTCTTTATTTATTTCTTTCTTTTCTTTTTTCTTCTCTTCTCATGTTGGCCCTCCTCTCTCTCATGATAACCCCCCCCCCTCTCTGATGTTGGCTCACCCTCTTTCTGATGTTGGGTAGTTTAAATGTGATGTAGACATATAGTATAACTTATAATATTAGTATGCAGTAGTAAAAGCTCATGAAATTTGTTGATTATACAGTACAGTAGTTAGATTTTAATAGCTAAATCTTGCAATCTTAAAGACAATGAGCAAGTTGTGAATTATAATTTAAAATACTTAATTAATATATTATTATTATTATTATTATTATTATTATTATAACCTTACCAAATGCTTTGCTGAATCAAATAATGTTATTTTACTTTCAATGTGTTACAATAGCATAATTAAGTGCTGCAAGTGTCAGGTCTTTTATATAGTCGGTATTTGTTATATTCTGTATTCTTTTTATGTTATTTAAATTTCAAATAGAAATAGTTATTAAATTATGTATCTTAATAATTTTGAACCTTATATTATTTAACATCAACAAATTGGATTTCGAATATTAAAACCAATTTCAACCAATTAAAGGATTTATCCTTTAAAAAAAAAAAATATATATATATATATATATATATATATATATATATATATATATATATATATATATATATATAACTGAAAACTCACACCCCAGAAGTGACTCGAACCCATACTCCCAGAAGCAACGCAACTGGTATGTACAAGACGCCTTAATCCACTTGACCATCACGACCGGACAATAATGAGGTGATAGCCGAGGCTATATGAACCACCCCACCGCCGGCACTCGGATAGTTATCTTGGGCATAGCATTTTACCAAATCACCTCATTCTTTGGGGCACACGTGAGGAACACAAATGGGAACATTTGTTCGCATTTGTGTTCCTCACGTGTGCCCCAAAGAATGAGGTGATTTGGTAAAATGCTATGCCCAAGATAACTATCCGAGTGCCGGCGGTGGGGTGGTTCATATAGCCTCGGCTATCACCTCATTATTGTCCGGTCGTGATGGTCAAGTGGATTAAGGCGTCTTGTACATACCAGTTGCGTTGCTTC
Organism: Procambarus clarkii; assembly: GCF_040958095.1. NCBI lineage: Eukaryota > Metazoa > Arthropoda > Malacostraca > Decapoda > Cambaridae > Procambarus > Procambarus clarkii. The sequence continues at coordinate 43,704,261 of NC_091161.1, forward strand.
TGGGAGTATGGGTTCGAGTCACTTCTGGGGTGTGAGTTTTATGTTGCATATGTCCTGGGGACCATTCAGGCTTGTTCCCATATATATATATATATATATATATATATATATATATGTCGTACCTAGTAGCCAGAATGCACTTTTTGGCCTACTATGCAAGGCATGATTTGCCTAATAAGCCAAGTTTTCCTGAATTAATATATTTTCTCTAATTTTTTTCTCATGAAATGATAAAGCTACCAATTTCATTATGTATGAGGTCTATTTTTTTTATTGGAGTTAAAATTAACGTAGATATATGACCGAACCTAACCAACCCTACCTAACCTAACCTAACCTATCTTTATAGGTTAGGTTAGGTTAGGTAGCCGAAAAAGTTAGGTTAGGTTAGGTTAGGTAGGTTAGGTTGTCGAAAAACAATTAATTCATGAAAACTTGGCTTATTAGGCAAATCGGGCCTTGCATTGTAGGCTGAGAAGTGCATTCTGGCTACTAGGTACGACATATATATATATATATATATATATATATATATATATATATATATATATATATATATATATATATATATATATATATATATATATATAAATATAAATATATTATATATATATATATATATATATATATATATATATATATATATATATATATATGTATAACTGAAAACTCACACCCCAGAAGTGACTCGAACCCATACTCCCAGAAGCAACGCAACTGGTATGTACAAGACGCCTTAATCCACTTGACCATCACGACCGGACATAATGAGGTGATAGCCGAGGCTATTTGAACCACCCCACCGCCGGCACTCGGATAGTAATCTTGGGCATAGCATTTTACCAAATCACCTCATTCTTTGGGGCACACGTGAGGAACACAAATGCGAACAAGCCTGAATGGTCCCCAGGACAATATGCAACTGAAAACTCACACCCCAGAAGTGACTCGAACCCATACTCCCAGAAGCAACGCAACTGGTATGTACAAGACGCCTTAATCCACTTGACCATCACGACCGGACATAATGAGGTGATAGCCGAGGCTATTTGAACCACCCCACCGCCGGCACTCGGATAGTAATCTTGGGCATAGCATTTTACCAAATCACCTCATTCTTTGGGGCACACGTGAGGAACACAAATGCGAACAAGCCTGAATGGTCCCCAGGACAATATGCAACTGAAAACTCACACCCCAGAAGTGACTCGAACCCATACTCCCAGAAGCAACGCAACTGGTATGTACAAGACGCCTTAATCCACTTGACCATCACGACCGGACATAATGAGGTGATAGCCGAGGCTATTTGAACCACCCCACCGCCGGCACTCGGATAGTAATCTTGGGCATAGCATTTTACCAAATCACCTCATTCTTTGGGGCACACGTGAGGAACACAAATGCGAACAAGCCTGAATGGTCCCCAGGACAATATGCAACTGAAAACTCACACCCCAGAAGTGACTCGAACCCATACTCCCAGAAGCAACGCAACTGGTATGTACAAGACGCCTTAATCCACTTGACCATCACGACCGGACAATAATGAGGTGATAGCCGAGGCTATATGAACCACCCCACCGCCGGCACTCGGATAGTTATCTTGGGCATAGCATTTTACCAAATCACCTCATTCTTTGGGGCACACGTGAGGAACACAAATGGGAACATTTGTTCGCATTGGACAGGGGACGAAATATCTTAAGGTAGAAATAGGGAAGCTTAAATTTCTTGATTCACTGGCTTTTATTACAGGTAGTCTTTCATCCCTAGCAAAGACCCACATTGATTCAGCCAGCCCCTTAACATTCACTCACTCAATGATAGAAGGTTTGCCCAAAAAGAGTCACCGCCTACTCTTAAAGGGTAAGCAGTTTTTCCCTTATGAATATACCACAAAAATCAGCTGCTTTAATGACACAACACTCCCTCCTATTGAAATGTTCTACAGCTCCCTAAACAAATCAGGTATAACTTTGGAAGAATATAGACATTCTAAATTAGTATCGGAGGCTACAGGGTGTAGCCTGTAGTCCCAGGGTACTCCTACGACTGCTTCCTGAAAAGTAGCAGAATATCGTTGGAGTTAAGTGCAGATGTGACGTTGCACAATCTCTTATCACAAAACATACGAGGGGGTTTTACAACTGCAGTTAGGAGTTATGTCAGAGCTAACAACTGCTATGTCAACCCATCTTTTAACCCCCAGGAGGATAGGTCTTCATTCTTACTGTATCTAGATTTCAACTCCCTCTATGGGAGTTGTATGACTAAGAAATTGCCCTATGGGGGACTAAGGAGACTATCATCTGATGAGATGAACTCCTTCATTAGCGGAGGGAAGATAATGACAGAACACCCATTCTCTTCTAACAAAGGGTACTGGCTCTTAATTGACACCAAACACATAAGACCTGAAATAGCTAGACTAACAGACGATCTACCCCTTTGTTTACACCATAGGGGAATAAGTATGGAGGATATCTCACCATTTAGTTGGGGACTTCTGGAAACAAATAACATTACAAATCTCCCTAAAAAAAATATTAAACTGGTTGGAGATCATCTCCCCAAGAAACATTATTTCATATCTCTTCACCTTTTACAACAATTTATTGAGATAGGACTTGAAGTGGAAACAATACATGCAATTTACGAGTTCCGTCAGTCAGATTTTATGGCAGAATTTGTTAACACCAACGTTAACAATAGAAATGCCTCCACCAGTAACGATAGGAAAACACTCTTCAAATTACTGACGAACAGTGTTTTTGGTAAAACACTACTGAACCCTGCCTGTTATGCCATTGACACCAAACTAGTGACTTCAGCTAGGGTCTTTTTACGAGAGGTGAAGAATCCTCGCTTTAAACGTATGGTGCATTTAGGTGACAATAAATTATTGTCTGTCAGTTCCAGACCATTCATTAAAATTACTCATCCTAATTACATTGGGTTCCAGATTCTTGAGCTAGCAAAATACAGTTTGTACCATTTTTGGTACAGGGTACTTAAGAACCACTATTCAGATAGGGTACAACTGCTGTATAGTGATACAGACAGTTTCATTTTCAGCTTACTAGCTGAAGATGTCTTTAATGAGATGGGGAAAGAACTCCTTAGTTTGTGGATGGATACGAGTAATTTTCCTGAAACTCACCCCTTGTATGATCCTTCTAAAAAGGGTGTTTTGGGGCTGTTAAAGTCAGAGGTGTCAGATACACACATCCTTGAAGTTGTGGCACTCAAGCCCAAAATGTATAGTGTGCTTTTGCTTGACAATAAAAATTCCATCACCGCTAAGGGTATTCCCCGAGCTGTGCAAAGATCTTTAACACATAACCACTTTAAAGAGACTCTACACAGCAATGGGGTAGTAAATACTTTCAATTATTCACAAATAAGGATTATAGGGGGACAGATGGCAACCACATTCAATACTAAGAGGGGTTTAAGTGCATTTGATGATAAGCGCTTTTACCTAAATAAATACACTAGCCTAGCGTATGGTCACCCAGACATACCATCGGATCCCCACCCCAAGGAATGTCCACTGAGAGTGAAGGTGGTGACGTCATTGAACCACAAGGAGAGGAAGGACAACGCCCCACCAGCGAGAGTGAACCCTATGACGTCAGCAGTCAGTCATCTGAGGGAGGCCCACTACAACCCATTCACTCTCTGGGAGATGATGAGTCATCATCTTCGTCCCAGGAGGAGGAGGGGAAGGAAGACCCCAAACCGGACCTCTGGGCACGGAGGAGGGCCCTTGTTAGTAAATATTATGTGGGGGGAGATGACCTACAATACGACTATGTTTAACCCTATGTACTTTGATAATATAATCTATAAATCATCAGGATTATTTCTTTTTCTCCTTTAAGTATAAAAGCTTAAAATATAACCAACTTAAAAACAACTAAGGGAGGCGGGTCCCTCTTACGGTACACTCAAGGTCATCAAGTACGAGGAAGGGTGGTGAGGGGGGGGGGGGACCACCCCTACTGAGATGATCCTGTTTTTACACCTGTCCCATAGAGGGAAGTGGGGGCATAACTGCCGCTCACCTGAGTGTTTATTATACAAATAAATTCATTTTTTTTACTTAAATATACTGTCATACTTTTCTGTATAAATGAACATGAACATAGCGGCACATAATAGATACCTATCTTCACTGTTTTCACGACTGTTGCTGCCCCCACACCTTGGATGACCTAATATGGAGTGGCTCTAAGTGGCACTCTGCTTCTGATTTTCTTATCTGATTGCCCTTCATAGGTGGCTACTTTACTGTAAATGAACATGAACATAGTGGTCCATAATAGATACCTATCTTCACTGTTTTTTCGACTGCTACCACTCACACCTTGGGTGACCTAATATGGAGTGGCACTATGTGGCTCCCCGCTTCTGATTTTCTTATCTGATTTCCATACACAGGTGGCTCTATGTGGCACGATCTTCACTACTCATCTCGACCCTTAAGTCAACCACCAAAGATCCTCCGCTCCACTCAGCCCACAGGTCTTGATAAATGTCATATGTCTTTACGAATTTTCCTATCTAGTTACTCTAGAATTAAACCTACAGAACGCCCATGATTCACCGTGCAGCATGCAATATTCCACACAAGGAAAATTCTTGTTTCCCCTATCTCCCTAGGAGGGCGGAAGGAAATAATAAAATAAATTCCCACCCTCAGTTCTAACTGGCTAAGGTCATTAATTCCATGTACCGGGGGGTGGGGGGGGAAGATGGACCTCGGAATCGCTAATCCACGCCTATGACCGCTTTATCCTTAATCCCCTTAATGCTTAATATCCCGTCCCCCCTACCAAGGGGCGCACAAATTCAATGAGTACAAATACACAAATCACAATACAAGAATCCCATTTAACATTTCAGGTTAATATAGTACTCTCTAAGAGTGTAATAGTGCACATCCACCACACTAGATTTTAACCCATTAACGTTCCAAGATAATATCCTCACTCTACTTAATGATTAATAATAAAACTACCATTGCCCTGTCCGTCACATTCCATGGGATACGAGTTTTTCTTAGACACTCTTCCATCACCGTAACATTTTTGCTTTCTCCTCACTTGCACAACATCTACTAACATCAAAAGTAATATTATTCATATCTATTTTTGTTAATTCTGTATACCGTTTTACTTTAACCTTTGTTTCAACATCTGTCACTACAGAAGGTTGAACACCGCTAACACTACGAGAAAGTGCCTTTTCCTGACTATCCTCTATCATCAGTACGTCATGTTCTTCCTTACTTTCTTCTACACACGTTTCACTTTCCATTTCACGTCCTGTTTCACAATTGCAACAAGATGGTACGATTTTTTCACCGTTTTTAATCTTGACTCTACACTCTCGAGAGTCGTGTTTCTTACCACAGTATCAACACCTGGGGTCAAACTGGCATTTCCAAGCCATATGTTCCCAACGAGAACACTTCATGCATAATGGGCTCCTCATTGTATTTTGCAACTTTCCTGTAACCTAGTCCTTACACAAAAATTCTATCTGGAGCCTCGATCACCCTTTACCAAAGCAACATCCTGGCTTTGTTTTTCACCACGAAAACCCTCTTTGCCTCTGTTTCTCTTTGCCCAAACAACACTCTCATTGTTGAGAAGAAGATAATCATGATCCAAATAAGTTGGATACTTATTAGTTACTGCCAAATCAGGAAAAATACAAAAACATATGCCCTATATATATATATATATATATATATATATATATATATATATATATATATATATATATATATATATATATATATATATATATATATATATACACATACACACACACATAGCTATATATATATATCTATATCTATATATATATATATATATATATATATATATATATATATATATATATATATATATATATATATATATAAAATATAAATTCAACTTAATTTCTGTATTCTCTGTTAACCCCCAATGTACCTTCTTGAATATAAATAAATAAATAAATAAATAAACAGATAATGTGTATGTAAATGACAGCGGCGTCAAACAGCCTGGTGGACCAAACTACAAATCGGAGGAGGCCTGTTCCTCTGGGGTAATTAGCTTTAGGAAATTACACGGACCCCTTGGGTGTCATGGGCCAGATTCACGAAGCCCATGTAAAAGTAGTAAAAAAAAAAAGTAGAAAAAAGTAAAAAGTAAAAAAAAAAAACATTAATGTTTATCAGCGCATCTCTGTGAATTACATATTTTATCAGTATTGTGCAGCCGGTTTTCCCTGCCTGGCTGGACAATTTCAATTTCTTTCTTTATTATGCACCCCATACCAATCCCGTGGGCGGTGGTGTAAAGGATTACAGAGGCACATAATCGGTTCAGGAACTGAACCCTCTAGTTCGTTTAGCTAAGCAAATAACAATTTTGGACGCTAGTTACAAAATTATTAATGTTATATGCACAAGTACACACTCATACATACATGTACATATATATATACGTACATATATACATACACATACATATTTAATCACCCACACAAATAAACACATCAATAATCATTACAAAAACACATTACAGTCTCCGTGGTGTAGTGGTAAGACACTCGTCTGGCGTTCCGCGAGCGCTATGTCATGGGTTCGTATCCTGGCCGGGGAGGATTTACTGGGCGCAATTCCTTAACTGTAGCCTCTGTTTAACGCAACAGTAAAATGTGTACTTGGATGAAAAAACGATTCTTCGCGGTAGGGGATCATATTCCAGGGACCATAGGATTAAGGACTTGCCCGAAATGCTACGCGAACTAGTGGCTGTACAAGAATGTAACAACTCTTGTATATATCTCAAAAAAAAAAAAAAAAAAAAATAATCTTTGTGTCACAAGTGATCAACAATTAGAGGCTCACAACAATCACTATACAAGACACTTTACATTGATAGATCGAGTCATAGGTATAAATAGGCAGGAGAGAGTGAAGTGGGGTGAGGTACAATACTTGGACAACGCAGACGGCCCATTGGCCCATCAGATGCACCCAATTGGCCCATCCGATGTAGCCCAATGGCCCATCCCATTTTATGCTTGTATGTCTGCTGTATCAGATGGGCCATTGGGCTACATCGGATGGGCCAATTGGGTGCATCTGATGGGCCAATGGGCCGTCTGCGTTGTCCAAGTATTGTACCTCACCCCACTTCACCACTCTCTCCTGCCTATTTATACCCATCACTCGATCTGTAAAATCATTCCCCCCTTTCTTAGGGGACGGTATGAGGTCTTCAACCCAAACCCTGCTGGTAACAATAAAACATGCATTATTCAGTGCATTGCTGCTTTTCTGGCATCACAACAAGGGTGGAAGTGGAGACGTATAGGGAGACTTGTAGAGTCTCACTCTAGGATTAGGAAAATGGTCAAATACGACAATTTATCCTTCCCTCTGTCTTGGGAGGATATCTCTAAATTGGAGAATAGAAATAAACTATCCATTTTTTTGTATTCAATACGCAAACATACAGACGGCGTCTATCACGTCTCTCTTTGTCGTCGTGGTCGCAGACAGTACTCGGTCATAGTTCCTTTATTGTTATTGGGGGAATCTCATGTGGCCCTAATTAAAGAGTTCGATAAGTTCCTACGGAACTTTACTCGCAGCCATAGACGAAAGACAGTCTTCTGTAGAAACTGTCTCTCAGAATATCAAAATTCGTCTGAGCTAACAAATCACTCATCTTCCTGCGACATCACTCAGAAAATTATTTACCCTCAGCCTGGGGACACACTCCATTTTAAAAATACGGGGAAAGGTTACCCCCCTTCCCATGTGGGCTATTTTGATTTTGAGTGTGTCCTAAGCACTGAGGATTGTCTAGGTTCTGTTACAGCCATACATAGACCTATAGCATACAGCTATATAATTGTTGATAGGAACCACACTGTCATTGATAAATTTACTTATTTTGGGGGGGACAGTGTTACTCATTTCATGCAGCGAGTTGCTACCAAATGGGAAATTATCAGATCCACTCTTCCCCATTATGAAATAGACATGTCTCTTGAGGATATGATCCATTTTAGGAGACAGACTCACTGCCAGTTTTGTGAGGAGGTATTTACCCCCTCCAATTTCAAGGTTCAACATCATGATCACCTTAGGGAAAAACTCAATTATATTGGAGCTCTATGTAATTACTGCAACCTCCGCCACATAAATGCTCTAGAGAGTTTAATCCTAATTGCTCATAATATGTCTTATAACATGGGCTTAATTTTGAGGGAGTTTGCCATGGGTTCAAATATTAAGAGCAATATCCTCATGAGACAGGGGACGAAATATCTTAAGGTAGAAATAGGGAAGCTTAAATTTCTTGATTCACTGGCTTTTATTATAGGTAGTCTTTCATCCCTAGCAAAGACCCACATTGATTCAGCCAGCCCCTTAACATTCACTCACTCAATGATAGAAGGTTTGCCCAAAAAGAGTCACCACCTACTCTTAAAGGGTAAGCAGTTTTTCCCTTATGAATATACCACAAAAATCAGCTGCTTTAATGACACAACACTCCCTCCTATTGAAATGTTCTACAGCTCCCTAAACAAATCAGGTATAACTTTGGAAGAATATAGACATTCTAAATTAGTATGGGAGCCTACAGGGTGTAGGACATTAAAAGACTACCTCCTCATTTATTTGAGGTGTGATGTAGGATTACTGGCTGACATTTTTACACACCACAGGACAATTCTAAATGATATATATTCTTTAGAATTGACACACTATTGTAGCCTCCCAGGGTACTCCTACGACTGCTTCCTGAAAAGTAGCAGAATATCATTGGAGTTAAGTGCAGATGTGACGTTGCACAATCTCGTATCACAAAACATACGAGGGGGTTTTACAACTGCAGTTAGGAGTTATGTCAGAGCTAGCAACTGCTATGTCAACCCATCTTTTAACCCCCATATATATATATATATATATATATATATATATATATATATATATATATATATATATATATATATATATATATATATATATACACATACACACACACATAGCTATATATATATATATATATATATATATATATATATATATATATATATATATATATATATATATATATATATAAAATATAAATTCAACTTAATTTCTGTATTCTCTGTTAACCCCCAATGTACCTTCTTGAATATAAATAAATAAATAAATAAATAAACAGATAATGTGTGTGTAAATGACAGCGGCGTCAAACAGCCTGGTGGACCAAACTACAAATCGGAGGAGGCCTGTTCCTCTGGGGTAATTAGCTTTAGGAAATTACACGGACCCCTTGGGTGTCATGGGCCAGATTCACGAAGCCCATGTAAAAGTAGTAAAAAAAAAAGTAGAAAAAAGTAAAAAGTAAAAAAAAAACATTAATGTTTATCAGCGCATCTCTGTGAATTACATATTTTATCAGTATTGTGCAGCCGGTTTTCCCCGCCTGGCTGGACAATTTCAATTTCTTTCTTTATTATGCACCCCATACCCATCCCGTGGGTGGTGGTGTAAAGGATTACAGAGGCACATAATCGGTTCAGGAACTGAACCCTCTAGTTCGTTTAGCTAAGCAAATAACAATTTTGGACGCTAGTTACAAAATTATTAATGTTATATGCACAAGTACACACTCATACATACATGTACATATATATATATACGTACATATATACATACACATACATATTTAATCACCCACACAAATAAACACATCAATAATCATTACAAAAACACATTACAGTCTCCGTGGTGTAGTGGTAAGACACTCGCCTGGCGTTCCGCGAGCGCTATGTCCTGGGTTCGTATCCTGGCCGGGGAGGATTTACTGGGCGCAATTCCTTAACTGTAGCCTCTGTTTAACGCAACAATAAAATGTGTACTTGGATGAAAAAACGATTCTTCGCGGTAGGGGATCATATTCCAGGGACCATAGGATTAAGGACTTGCCCGAAATGCTACGCGTACTAGTGGCTGTACAAGAATGTAACAACTCTTGTATATATCTCAAAAAAAAAAAATAATCTTTGTGTCACAAGTGATCAACAATTAGAGGCTCACAACAATCACTATTCAAGACACTTTACATTTATGATGAGTCACACAGTTACTAGTCTTGCTCCACACCCACCTAATTGGGCGGAAGCTTTACACCCATGTACATGTATTATCTACAGTAAGCAAATTTTGGATACTTCGCTAAGATTTCGGGCAGCACATCATTATGAATGAAGTACTTACACACACTGATGCCAATAGTTTTCTTGTGTCCTGACACTGGCGATGGGGTTGTATTATTTATTTAACGAAATATATATATATATATATATATATATATATATATATATATATATATATATATATATATATATATATATATATATATATATATAACTGAAAACTCACACCCCAGAAGTGACTCGAACCCATACTCCCACAACTGGTATGTACAGGGACGCCTTAATCCGCTTGACCATCACGACCGGACATAAGGAAGTGATAGCCGAGGCTATATGAACCACTTCCCCGCCGGCACTCGGATGGTAATCTTGGGCATAGCATTTTATCAAATCACCTCATTCTTTGGGGCACACGTGAGGAACACAAATGCAAACAAGCCTGAATGGTCCCCAGGACTATATACAACTGAAAACTCACACCCCAGAAGTGACTCGAACCCATACTCCCACAACTGGTATGTACAGGGACGCCTTAATCCGCTTGACCATCACGACCGGACATAAGGAAGTGATAGCCGAGGCTATATGAACCACTTCCCCGCCGGCACTCGGATGGTAATCTTGGGCATAGCATTTTATCAAATCACCTCATTCTTTGGGGCACACGTGAGGAACACAAATGCAAACAAGCCTGAATGGTCCCCAGGACTATATACAACTGAAAACTCACACCCCAGAAGTGACTCGAACCCATACTCCCACAACTGGTATGTACAGGGACGCCTTAATCCGCTTGACCATCACGACCGGACATAAGGAAGTGATAGCCGAGGCTATATGAACCACTTCCCCGCCGGCACTCGGATGGTAATCTTGGGCATAGCATTTTATCAAATCACCTCATTCTTTGGGGCACACGTGAGGAACACAAATGCAAACAAGCCTGAATGGTCCCCAGGACTATATACAACTGAAAACTCACACCCCAGAAGTGACTCGAACCCATACTCCCACAACTGGTATGTACAGGGACGCCTTAATCCGCTTGACCATCACGACCGGACATAAGGAAGTGATAGCCGAGGCTATATGAACCACTTCCCCGCCGGCACTCGGATGGTAATCTTGGGCATAGCATTTTATCAAATCACCTCATTCTTTGGGGCACACGTGAGGAACACAAATGCAAACAAGCCTGAATGGTCCCCAGGACTATATACAACTGAAAACTCACACCCCAGAAGTGACTCGAACCCATACTCCCACAACTGGTATGTACAGGGACGCCTTAATCCGCTTGACCATCACGACCGGACATAAGGAAGTGATAGCCGAGGCTATATGAACCACTTCCCCGCCGGCACTCGGATGGTCAAGCGGATTAAGGCGTCCCTGTACATACCAGTTGTGGGAGTATGGGTTCGAGTCACTTCTGGGGTGTGAGTTTTCAGTTGTATATAGTCCTGGGGACCATTCAGGCTTGTTTGCATTTGTGTTCCTCACGTGTGCCCCAAAGAATGAGGTGATTTGATAAAATGCTATGCCCAAGATTACCATCCGAGTGCCGGCGGGGAAGTGGTTCATATAGCCTCGGCTATCACTTCCTTATGTCCGGTCGTGATGGTCAAGCGGATTAAGGCGTCCCTGTACATACCAGTTGTGGGAGTATGGGTTCGAGTCACTTCTGGGGTGTGAGTTTTCAGTTGTATATAGTCCTGGGGACCATTCAGGCTTGTTTGCATTTGTGTTCCTCACGTGTGCCCCAAAGAATGAGGTGATTTGATAAAATGCTATGCCCAAGATTACCATCCGAGTGCCGGCGGGGAAGTGGTTCATATAGCCTCGGCTATCACTTCCTTATGTCCGGTCGTGATGGTCAAGCGGATTAAGGCGTCCCTGTACATACCAGTTGTGGGAGTATGGGTTCGAGTCACTTCTGGGGTGTGAGTTTTCAGTTGTATATAGTCCTGGGGACCATTCAGGCTTGTTTGCATATATATATATATATATATATATATATATATATATATATAATATACCCACTGCACCATACTCAGAGCCCTAAAGAGATGGGAATTCTAGGGTATTTAACTCCCATATATATATATATATATATATATATATATATATATATATATATATATATATATATATATATATATATATGTCGTACCTAGTAGCCAGAACGCACTTTTATGCCCACTATGCAAGGCCCGATTTGCCTAATAAGCCAAGTTTTCCTGAATTAATTGTTTTTCGACAACCTAACCTACCTAACCTAACCTAACCTAACTTTTTCGGCTACCTCACCTAACCTAACCTCTAAAGATAGGTTAGGTTAGGTTAGGTAGGGTTGGTTAGGTTTGGTCATATATCTACGTTAATTTTAACTCCAATAAAAAAAAATTGACCTCATACATGATGAAATGGGTAGCTTTATCATTTCATAAGAAAAAAAATAGAGAAAATATATTAATTCAGGAAAACTTGGCTTATTAGGCAAATCTGGCCTTGCATAGTAGGCTGACAAGTGCGTTCTGGCTATTAGGTACGACATATATATATATATATATATATATATATATCGTGACGGTAACGCGTTGGTGTTCGGCTGTTCAAAGCTAGGGGTATGGCCTTGTCACATAGAATAAAAAAAAAATAGAAAATCTGGAACTTCGTCTGTGGTAAGGTAAGGAGAAGACACACAAAACACAAGTAAATTTTAACAATGAAATTTTAATTACGTTAAATAAACAAAACATGAATAAAATGTACATACAAATTCGTATAATAAAATCAATCAATCAAAATAATAAGAATAATTAAATGGCAAAATGAAAAGTTACGTTAAGACAAGTGAGCAATAACAAGCTGTGCAATATACAATAAAATGAGAGGTGCGGGAATATTGGCTTTAAGCTATCACCTCTCTTAGTACACTTAAGCCAAAGCTCAGTCTACCAGGAAGAAGTGTTAACCGTATGAAAGCACTGAATATTCTGAGGACTGAGGTCGTGGCGGCCCCAGACATCAAGTAGTATGGGGGGGTGGAGTGCAGTTGCAGCCAGACCGGCGGCCAATCAGCGAGTAGCCGGCAACAAGACAGGTAGTTTGGCGGTTTGAGGCTGAACAGGTGTCCCTGGCTGCATACGTTTTGCGCTCTGGCAAACCTTGGAGATGTTGTTGTCGTTGTTGGACATTTCTTCCATAGTAGTTTTATATATTTGTTGCGACGTATTTTTGGAGGGAAAAGCAGGCTCAATCTCTTGAAGGAGATTATCGTCACAACTCTCCCCCGAAGCCTGCGGTTCTGGAAGAAGTACTTCGTTATGTGGTGGAGTAATGGATGGAGTCGCTTCTACTTCATAAACTCTGGAGAGATCATTGGCTAAGATGTTGTCGGAATCTTGGTATAGTGTGTCTCCAGGTTGAATTTCTGCAGTTAGCAAGCCCATAGTAGAAGACGTTGAGATGAGAAGTGGGCGTGCTGCAGGAGGTGTAGGGTGGTGTGGTCCGTGTTGATGGTGGACCGAGCACTTTTCAGGTGTGGAGTGAAGTGCTGGAGCTTCAGGATGATGAAGAGTAGCTCCTTGCCAATTGTTCCGTAGTTCCTTGTAGCAGTAGTCGCTGACAGGTGTATTCTCCTCGCCTCGTTGCTGCATCACGACACCACCAACGTCGGTACCACTGGCGTCGACATGGAGGATGAAGGGCTTATCTGACGAGGTGAGAGTGGAATTAGAATAGGGCAAAGGAGCACGATTATTATCCTGAAAGTATTTGGGAAGATCATTAAGGAATTCGGAATTAGAAAGCGCTGACTCCTTGTCAGTGCTTTCGGGAGGAGAAGCTGGGAAGGTCTCACTGTGGATGTAGGGTTCTGTGGAGGTAGAACAGTTAATCAGGACAGTGGGAGGAGTACCATTATATTGCTTCAGGAGGTTGACGTGGCACAGCTGGGTCTTCCGCCGCCTATCTGGAGTCTCTATGACGTAGTTGTTGTTACTTCTGCACTCTTTGACGCGGTAGGGTCCTGAAAACCTGTTTTGTAAAGGTGAACCTGGGATAGGGAAGTATGCTAGAATGAAGTCTCCTGGCTTAAATTTTCATACTTTGCTGGTCTGGTTGTAATGAGTCTTCATCTTCTCCTGGGCTTTCAATAGATTATCATGGGCAAAACGGTGGACTCTCTCTAGAATGTGTTGAAGGTTTTGAAGAAACTGGGGCACATTCTGATGCTCACTGAAGGTGGCATCTCGGAGAGAGTCTTTGAAAGCCTTAAGGGGAGTACGGCACTTACGGCCGTAGAGCATCTCATAAGGAGATACTCCTAGGGACTCATTGGGGAGACTTCTGTAAATACACATTATAAGGTCGATTTGCTTATCCCAATCCTTAGAGGTTTCACTACAAAACTTTTTCAAGAGTGCTTTGATAGTCTGATGACTACGTTCAAGAGAACCCTGTGAAGCAGGATGATAGGGGCTGGACAATACCTGTTTGATGTTGAACTCCTCCAGTGTCCTTTTGAAGAGATCACTGGTGAAGTTGGTACCACAGTCGCTTTGAATCTCCCTGGGAAATCCGTATTGAGTGAAGATCTTCAATAGATGTTTTACTACCGTAGCAGCCGTGATGTTCTTCACTGGAACTGCTATGGGAAATCTGGTGGTAGGACACAGGATGGTTAGGATGTAGGCGTTACCTGAACTGGTCCGAGGTAAAGGACCAACACAGTCTATTATAAGTCTGTGGAAAGGTTCCGCAGGCACCTGTATGGGAATCAGTGGCGCTCTGGGAATGGAGATGTTCGGTTTGCCTGCCATCTGACATGTATGACACTGTTTTACGTACTGTTTGACGCTATTTACCATACCTGGCCAGTAGTAGTTTTGACGAATTCCATGGTAAGTCTTGTTGAAGCCGTAGTGGGAGAGCGCTCCGTGGGCCAGGTGTAGAATAGTGGGCCGCAGGCTGGTAGGAATCACAAGTTGTTCGATGTTGGCCCAATCGTCCTCCTCCTTCAGTTTACTGGGTCTATATCTGCGGTAGAGCAAGTCGTTCTCTAGGAAGAACCCAGGAATACTGTCGGGTTGAGTCTCAGCCTGGAAAAACAATGGTGTTAAAGTAAGATCTTCCCTCTGCAACTTACGGAACTCCAACTTGGTCAGATTCGGGGGTAGTTTCTGAGGGTCTTGAGGGACAGCGGTAGCAGTAGAGTCAGCTGGCTGTGGACGTGCGGCTCGTGCACGGGTGGTCACGAGAACCGGAGGAGAAACTTCATCACTCTCTTGAACCTCTGCTGGAACATACGCTAGAATAAGGTTACTTGGCACAGAGTTACACACCTGGGGTTTGTCCATGACGATCAGGTTGGTCGGTTGCAGGTCTTCTGCCAAGTCGTTGCCTAGGAGAAGTTGCACTCCAGGCATGGGAAAAGGCTTTTCCCTGACGGCGACTTGGACTTCTCCGTTCACGTAGGGACAATCCAGGTGGACTCTGGCGAGAGGGTATGGAGTGGTAGCAGTGAGGTCAGTGATGAAGACAGTTTCTCCGGTGTAGACGATGTTGGGCACAGCCGACTTCAAGATGATCGATTGAAGAGCCGCTGTGTCCCTCAAGATCTTCAATTTGAAACGTCCCTCCGGATTTGAACCGTTGGCAGAGACAGTTCCAGTATACAGGTGGTTACTGAAAAGAGAAAGATCATTAACATCAACACCAACATTCATCACAGGCTTACCGGACTTAGGAGGAGTTGGTTTGGGTTTTTGTTGGTCGGTGGTTCCCTTGTATTGAGACTTACCACACTTGTCTATGGTATGTCCATAGAGTCTACAATACTTGCAGTACAGTTGCGAACCAGCTTGATCGGGGCTCACTTTCGCGTAACTGTACCACGACTTCTTACTGGAGGATGGTTCGGGTGTCAGCCGGTGGATGAGGCTGTAAGTGTCAGCCGACTTAGCACACTTCAGGTAGTCGGTTTCTTCTTTATCTGCTAAGTAGAGACGGACAGGAGGCGGCACACGCCTCAAGAATTCTTCAACTAGCATCAGGTTGACGAGTTCTGTAAAAGTAGAGACATGTGCTGCTTCCAGCCATTTCATGAAATATCTCCGTTTTGTGTTAGCAAACTCAAGGAAGGTAGTGGTACTTGCCTTCAGGTGGTCACGGAATTTCCTTCTATAACTTTCAGTAGAGAGGAGGTAGGCGTCCAACACTGGTTGTTTCAGAGTGTGGTAGTCATTCTCAGACGCCAAAGTACTGAGTGTGACTGCAGCTCTACCTGTAAGATGGACTCTGAGAAGTGTGGCCCATTGGTCGACAGGCCAACTGAGTTGATTAGCAAGGGTTTCAAAGGTGGTAAAAAACACATCAACTTCTGCTTCTACAAAGGATGGCATTAACTTACTTGCATGTGATATATTAAAACTGACGGGAAGATTGGCAGTAGCTTGCTGGCGTTGAGCGAGGTGTGAAGTTTCCAACGTGTATTCTCGTTGACGACACTCTAGAGCCAGAGTCGCTTGTTGCTTGTCACGTTCGCGTTGCATCTCCAACTCGCGTTGTTTGGTTTCAAGCTGTACTCGTTCCCGCTCACGGAGTAGTGCAACCTCACGTTCCTGGAGGGCGAGTCCACGTTCGTGTTCTTCTCTCCTCAAAGCAGCCTCACGTTCGTGTTCTTCTCTCCTCAAAGCAGCCTCACGTTTGTGTTCTTCCCTTCGTATGGCAGCTGCTTCCCTTAGCTGCTCACGTTCAATCTTGGCCAGCTCCAATTTGAGTTTCATCGTTGCCAAATCAGTTTTATCTGCAAGATAGTAAGTTTCATGAGTTTCAGAGTCTATCGTACCTTGCTCTAAATAGTGATCCAGCAGCAGGTTGTGTAGGTCATTTTTGTTGGCTTGGTAGGGAACTTCTAGTTGATACTCATGTGCAAGAGTTTGTAATTCAGTCCTCTTGGCACGACTTAAAGTCCCTATTTCACCTGCTGGATCTGCACGGAAAGCTTGGAGACGAAACATGGTGAATTTAGCAAATAAAGGTACAACGAATATTCAGTTATAATGAATGTCAGAAACAGGACAACGTGGCAACTGGTACCTATCCTGGGGGATCTTTACAATTAAAGTTAAGTACAAGGTGTTAAATGATTAATTTAAATCAAGGGCGCAGGAAATCTTGTACCCGGTACTCATGTAAGAGGATAAGGGCAAGAAAATCCTACTAACAAATGAAACAGAGTTTCGAAAACAAATGAAACAGTTAATTGCCTCAAAAGTAAAATTGGTAGTCCAAGGATGTAGGCATCCCTTGCCAAGTCTCTATAGGACATAAAGCAAGTTTTTCCTACTGAATTTAATATGATACTTACAGAATTAGCGAACTTTTGTGCTCTGAAAAAGTAAGCTAATTCCCTACCGTTGTATGTATCATCATCTCTGACTGACGTGAAGGGGTGCGAGGTGTCAACTGGTGACGAGAACTGCTGCTAAGGTCCCAATTCAGCAACTAAAGTTCGAGCTAGAGGAACTATGGCCCTCTTTGTCCTCCTACAGTCAGAATGCAGAAGATTGGGTGCTCTTGACCCGGGGCAGACCACAGTACCAGGGTACCAATATGATGATCTGTCAAAATGAGAAATATCCAAGGGACAAAGATGGTAAACACGAGTAATAACACGGAGGGAGAGATGACCAATTAAGAGTATGACAGAGGCCTACAGTCACCACATAATCCAAAGTTGTCTCACCTTCACCATATGTTACTCTCGTAATGCACAATACACCGCACCATATAAAAAATGAAATTGAATATGAAAATAGTAAAAGCTACGTTAACAAAGTTAAATACGCTTACCATTAATTACCACTTGGCACCAGTACCTGAGTGAAGCTCCCGAACAGGCCCCCATATAATATGTGACGGTAACGCGTTGGTGTTCGGCTGTTCAAAGCTAGGGGTATGGCCTCGTCACATAGAATAAAAAAAAATAGAAAATCTGGAACTTCGTCTGTGGTAAGGTAAGGAAAAGACACACAAAACACAAGTAAATTTTAACAATGAAATTTTAATTACGTTAAATAAACAAAACATGAATAAAATGGACATACAAATTCGTATAATAAAATCAATCAATCAAAATAATAAGAATAATTAAATGGCAAAATGAAAAGTTACGTTAAGACAAGTGAGCAATAACAAGCTGTGCAATATACAATAAAATGAGAGGTGCGGGAATATTGGCTTTAAGCTATCACCTCTCTTAGTACACTTAAGCCAAAGCTCAGTCTACCAGGAAGAAGTGTTAACCGTATGAAAGCACTGAATATTCTGAGGACTGAGGTCGTGGCGGCCCCAGACATCAAGTAGTATGGGGGGGTGGAGTGCAGTTGCAGCCAGACCGGCGGCCAATCAGCGAGTAGCCGGCAACAAGACAGGTAGTTTGGCGGTTTGAGGCTGAGCAGGTGTCCCTGGCTGCATACGTTTTGCGCTCTGGCAAACCTTGGAGATGTTGTTGTCGTTGTTGGACATTTCTTCCATAGTAGTTTTATATATTTGTTGCGACGTATTTTTGGAGGGAAGAGCAGGCTCAATCTCTTGAAGGAGATTATCGTCACAATATATATATATATATTTATATATATATATATACATATATATATATATATATATATATATATATATATATATATATATATATATATATATATATATATATATATATATATATTCCTTGAAATTTTGTCACATTAACGTCTACATCTGTCGTTCTTCTGACACATAGATTTTTAAGGTTAATTAACATATATGCAAATTACAAAATTTATTAGCTGGAGTGCAGAGCTTCACACACTCAATCCTAGCCATCAAGTAACTATCAAAATGCATATATCTTTGCTTTCACTTCAGTTATATTTATGACAAGGGATTTAAAATTTTCCTATATTTCTGCTTTTCTGATGACATTAAAAACTTTCGTTTATTACAATATCTACATAAAATTAACATTTATCTTCATTAGGTTGTAGTTCCCATCAATAGGGAGAGCGTCGGTAAAAAAAAAAATTTGTTTATATATAAATATCTTTCCTCTCTCAATAATATGCCCGAAACGCTATGCGTACTAGTGGCTTTAGGTATTGTATGTACTAGCTCTATCAATAAATCCAATATTATGTTTGTAAATCGACTATTTATGTACTTTCCTGAATAAAATGAACTTTACTTTACTAATATCTAATCTGTGACTAAAACGTAAGACCGAACGTAAGTTTATATCCCTGTTACCTAGCAGTAAATAGGTACTCGGGAGTTAGTCAGCTGTCACGGGCTGCTTCCTGAGGGTGGAGGCCTGGTCGAGGACCGGGCCGCGGGGACACTAAAAAGCCCCGAAATCATCTCAAGATAACAACTTTATCTATGCCTTTTTGATAACATATACAATTATAAGCTTTATTAGTGAATCTCTATTAATTAAACAATATATCAGAGAGTGTGTAAGGTTCGGTGTTCCATGTGCGAAGAGACATGGGAGATTTTACATCAGTACAGTAAATGTTTTAAGTAGCGAACGCATACTAACGAATAACGATTAGTATAGACCAACACTATTGTTCTATGAAGTCAATTTAACTTCCAGTCATGTATTTTTCAATAAGTCTTAAATGTTTTCTGGCTAGTTATGTTAGATATTATTAGAAATACGTATTCTACTTGTTAATATAATAAATTAAATTTGCGATCATTTAAGGAGAGAAGTACGACGACTGGATCACTGTGTACAGAAGGTTGATATGCCAACAAACACTTTCCAGACAACAATATATCTTGGATAAGTCGCTCCACAACATTGACACCTGGAACGTTGACTTCCTGTGAGGCCACATATTTACTTATTTCATAATGGAAGTATATTATTTCATAGTAAATATATGTTTTCTCGTGTTCTGCATTAAGCACCAACATTATAGTGAATAAATATACCATATTTCTTCATTATTTAAGTAATGCTAGGAGGCTTTGATTAGCTTTGGGTCATTAGGTGAACAGAATTTCCAATAGATGGGGCGAGAGTCGCGCTATCTCTCGCCCGGGCGCGAGTCGAAACTTATTTTAGAATTGATATATCTTTGTTCTCCAACAAAATATATTTCCTTTGGTGCACTCACAAAAACGAGCATATCTCTGTCTTTCTGAAGGCATATAATATTTTAGGCTTTATAAGCGTATCTTTGTTAATTACACACTATATTGGCAAGTGTGTAGGCTTCTGCATTCCATGACCGACAAGCTACTGAATGCCACTATTAAAACGTATGTATCTTCACTTGAGCTTTATATATGTCTATGGTAAAGTATTTAAAATAAAGCTTATATTTCTGTCTTTCTTAAGACATATAAAACATATGTGTTTATTAACGAATTTCCGTGAAATAAGCATTGTTTTGAGAGAGAGTTACTCCGTTGCTCGATCTGTGCGGGATCGGAGCTCGCCGATTATAAAAATACACGTATCTTCGCTTTAAATACAAATATGCCCATGGTAAGGCATTTAAAATGAAGATTATGTTTCTATATTTCTTGAGACGTATAAAACTCATACGTTTATTAACGATTCTGTGTGAAATAAGCATTGTTCTGAGATGAATATTGCGGATTTCCAGCTCTACGACCAATGAAAAATGCAACTTTTATACAACTACAAATATCTTTAGTTTTACTTAAAATTTTGTCCTGAAAGAGTTTTCATATATAGATCCAGTTTCTGCCGTTCTTTTGACATAAAAATACCTTTGGTTTAATAAGTTATTAAGATGTTTTCAACAATATTACCTGGGCGTTCACCGATTCTAACATGGGTGACCCTTTTGGAAACGTAACACATGGGTTGACCTGATTGATATATGGGTCAGATTCCATTAAGGTTCGGAACATTTATACCCGCGCGTAGTGACCATCACCCCCTCCTCCTGCTAAGCCCCTGCCTTCTCTTACCCCTCCCCCTGCTCTTCCCCTTCCTCCTCATCCCTCCCTTCTCTTGACCCTCCTCTCTTCCCCTTTCTCCTCATCCCCCCCCCCTCCTTCGCTTACCCCTCCCCGGCTCTTCACCTTTCTTCTCTTACCCCTCCCCTCTTCCCCTTCTTCCTCATCCCTCCCTTCTCTTGCCCCTCCTCTCTTCCCCTTTCTCCTCATCCCCCCCCCTCCTTCGCATACCCCTCCCCCTGCTCTTCACCTTCCTTCTCTTACCCTTCCTCCTCATCCCCCCCCCTTCTCTTGCCCCTCCTTTCTTCCCCTTCCTACTCATCCCCCCTTCGCTTACCCCTCCCCCTCCTTTTCCCCTTCCTCCTCATCCCTTTTATTTCCCCCTCCTCCTCATCCCCCTTCCCTTACCCCTCCCCCTCCCCTTTTGTTCTCATCCCTCCTTCCCTTGCCCGTCCTCTCTTCCCCTTCCTCCTCATCCCCCTTCTCTTACTCCTCCCCCCCTCCTTACCAACTTTCTCTTACCCCCTCTCCCCTCCTCTTCCCCTTCTCTAACCCCTACCCTCTCCCCCTCCTCTTCTCCTTCCTTCTCATCCCCCTTCTCTTACTCCTCCTCCTCTTCCCCCTCCCCCTCTTACTTGTACTACTCCTACCCCTGCTATTCTTCCCCCTCCTCTTCTCCTCCGTTACCTAATTCCCCCCTTTCCCCCCTCCCCAGACGTCCTGCTCCTTCCCCCCTCCTCCTTTCCTCTCCCCCTTCTTCCTCCTTCCTCTTAGACCTACTCCTTCCTCCTCTTTTTCATCCTCCTTCCTCCTCTGCCTCGACCTCCTTCCTCCTCGATCTCCTCCTCCTTCCTCCTCGCCCTCCTCCTCCTTCCTCCACGCTCTTCTCCTCATTCCTCCTCGCCCTCATCTTTCCTCCTCTTCCTCCTTCCTCCTCCTCCTTCCTCCTCGCCCTCCTCGCCCTCCTCTTTCCTCCTCCCCCTCCTTCCTCCTCGCCTTCCTCCTTCCTCACTCTCCTTCTTCCTCCTCACCCTCTTCCTTCCTCCTTGCCCTCCTCCTTCCTGCTCCTTCCTCCTCGCCCTCCTCCCCCTTCCTCCTTGCTCTCCTCCTCCTTCCTCCTCGCCCTCCTTCCTCCTCTTCCTCCTCGCCATCCTCGTCCTTCCTTCTCGCCCTCCTCCTTCTTGCCCTCCTCCTCCTCCTCCTTCCTTTTCGCTCTCCTCCTCCTTCCTCCTCGCTCTCCTCCTCCTTCCTCCCTCCTCGCCCTCCTCCTTTCTGTTCGCCCTCCTACTCCTCCTTCCTCCTCGCCTTCGTCCTCCTCCTCTTCCTCCTTGACCTCCTTCTTCCTCCTTGACCTCCTTCTTCCTCCTCGGCCTACTCCTCCTTCCTCCTCGCCCTCCTCCTTTCCCTCCTCCTTCCTCCTCCCTCCTACTTTCCCTCCTCCTCCTTCCTCCTCCTCCTCCTCGCCCACCTCCTTCCTCCTCCTCCTCCTCGCCCACCTCCTTCCTCCTCCTCCTCCTCGCCCACCTCCTTCCTCCTCGACCTCCTATTCCTTCCTTCTCGTCCTCCTCCTCCTCCTAGTCCTTCTAGAAGGACTAGTCTTCTAGTCCTTCTTCCTCGCCCTCTTCCTCCTTCCTCCTCCTCCTTCTTCCTCCTTGCTCTCCTCCTTCTCCTTCCTCCTTGCTCTCCTCCTTCTCCTTCCTCCTCGCCCTCCTCCACTTCTTCCTCCTTGCTCCTCCCCCTCCTTTCTCCTCCTTTCTCCTTGCCCTCCTTCTTCCTCCACCTCCTTCCTCCTTGACCTATTATTCCTTCCTTCTCGCCTTCCTCCTCGCTCTCCTTCTTCCTCGCCCTCTTCCTCCTTCCTCCTCCTACCTTCTCCTTTCTCCTCGACCTCACCCTCTTACCTGGAATTCTTCCTCCTTCCTCCTCGCTCTCTTTCTCCTCCTCCTTCCTCCTTGCCCTCCTTCTTCCTCCACCTCCTTCCTCCTCTCCCTCCTCCTCCTTCCTCCTCGACCTATTATTCCTTCTTTCTCGCCCTCCTCCTTTTTCTTCCTTCCTCCTCGCTCTCCTCCTTCTTCCTCCTCGCCCTCCTCCTTCTTCCTCGCCCTCCTCCTTCCTCCTCGCCCTTCTTTTCCCCCCTCCTTCCTCCTCGCCCTCCTCCTTCTTCCTCCTCGCTCTCCTCCTCCTTCCTACTCGCCCTCCTCCCTCCTCCTCGCCCTCCTTCTCGCCCTCCTCCTCCTTCCTACTCACCCTCCTTCTCTTTCCTTCTTGCCCTTCTTTTACCTCCACTTTCTTCCTCCTTGCTCTCCTCCACCTCCTTCCTCTTCGCCCACCTCCTCCTTCCTCGTCGCCTTCCTCCTCGCCCACCTCCTCCTCTTTCCTCCTCGGCCTCCTCCTTCCTACTCGCCCTCCTCCTCCTCGGCCTCCTCCTTCCTACTCGCCCTCCTCCTCCTCCTCCTTCCTCCTCCTTGCTCTCCTCCTCCTTCCTCCTCCTTGCTCTCCTCCTCGCCCTCCTTCCTTCTCCGCCTACTCCTCCTTCCTCCTCGCCCTCCTCCTCCTTGCTCTCCTCCTCCCTCCTCCTCGCCCTCCTTCCTTCTCCTCCTACTCCTCCTTCCTCCTCCTTCCTCCTCGCCCTCCTCCTCCTTCCTCCTCGCTCTCCTCATCCTCAACGTCCTCTTTAACTTCCTCCTCTACCTCATCGTCCTTCCTCCTCTGCCTTGACCTCCTCCCCCTTCCTCCTCGATCTCCTCCTCCTTCCTACTCGACCTCATCCTCTTATCTGGAATTCTTCCTCTTCCTCGACCTCTTCCTAAAAAAATGAATGAAAATGATGAATTAACCTTTATTATGATCTTGTTTCTTTTTACTAAATGTAGAAACATACTTTTATATTTCTACATTTATATAAATAGCAGCAATAAAAACTACGTTTATGAAACATTTAAGGTTGCCACAAGGTTTCATTTTTTTTTTAGCTAACGTTTAGTGCAATACGTTTTAGAAACTTATTTACATCCACACAAAATTAAGCATCTAATGCGTGAAAACAAACGTTGCCAATACTTTCCAACACTTCCCAGATACGTTGTGGCAACCTAAAATTGTTTCCTGGGAGGTGTTCTTGGAAGTGGAATTTCAACAATGGCACTGCAAGAGTTTGGATCTGGCTTGTTACCGTCTAAGCTCACCTGGAACTCCAGAAATTTTAATTTTTGAGCTGCCAGAGTGCACTTCTGAACATTTAATTTAAAACCTGCTCGATCTAACAAAGGAAGTCTCAGTGGAGTCTCATAAGTGTTCACCAAACGTCCTGCCATATATTGCATCATCATCCAGGTATGTAGCGAGGGCCTTCCCAAGACTGGACTGAGTATGTAATTAATGGCCCTCTGAAATGAAGGGGGGTGTCTTTTGGTCAAAAGGCATCCTACAAAACTGATAAGAGTGCCTGCCCTCAGGAAATGTTGTCTTTTCCCTTTTTCTCAGCCACCGGTATTGCCCAATATGCAGACTTAGCATAAAGAGTGGAAAAGTATTTTGCTGCCCGGAATTGTTCTATATTATATCCTGAATTAGAGATTAATTATAAATATCACCCTTAGTAATTTTGTTCACCTTCCAGTAGTTCACACAAAAATGGTAACTACCATCTGGTTTACGAACTAACACAATAAGAGACAACCATATCTTGATGATTTCGAGGCTTAGTGTTCCCACGGCCCGGTCCTCGACCAGGCCTCCACCCCGAGGAAGCAGCCCGTGACAGTTGACTAACTCCCAGGTATCTATTTACTGCTAGGTGACAGGGACATCAGGGTGAAAGAAACTTTGCCCATTGTTTCTCGCCGGTGCCCGGGATCGAACCCGGGACCACAGGATCATGCGTCCAGTGTTCTGTCCTCTCAGCCACCGGCTCCCACCATAGTGACATACTAGGCTCTATCATGTCCTGTCTTAACATTTTCTGGCACTCATGCTGGATAACATTCTTTTCCTGTTCCGTGAGCCCATTGCCGGGTGAAAACAGGTGCATAGTCACCTGTTGGGATGGTGTGATCAGTTAAATCAAGGAGACCAATCTGGTCATCCTCGGTTGCAAACAATTTTGGAAATTTCCATGAAATTCCTCTTAACACTTTTATCTGTCTGTGGAACATGCTGCAAATCTAGTGCTGATAATAATTTCTCTACATCTTGTATAATATTTTAACCTTTACTCGTTTATGTTCTTCAATGGTCTCTTACTCTCGGTAACATTTAATGCACTACATTGTGCTTTGATAGTTCGCATTTCAGATGACTCATGGTGCAAAATTTCTGAAGTGTTCACCAGAGATTCCAGAGATATTCTATTACCTGCTCTGAAGCAATAGGTTTTGTGAAAGATGTTGACTGGAATAAGTGCATCTTTATCAAGCACTACAATTAGATGGTGAGGATTTAATAACCTGTCACATCTCCCCCTCCCCATCCAGCCCGTTGACGCCATGAGGGGGCTTGGTGGCTGGCTGCTGGAGTGTGATGCTCCACGGGACGATCTTCTGTCCTTTGATAAGGCAGGAGCCTTATGCTCCTGCTGCTGTCTTCTCCAATTATACCGGATCGCTTTTCCTTTTCCTTATGTTTCGTTTTTCTCCCCCCCCCCCCCTCTTCTCCTATCTACTTGTCGTTTCCTGCCGATCTTTTCCTAGTTTTGATTATTCTTTTGGACTTCTTCTATTTTGACATCCAGGTGCTCTTGCGTCTGTAGAACTGTAGTACCTAACGTCGAGAGCGAGGGGATTCTTTTATTGTCAATCCCCCTTTCGTCGCTGAACCCGATCTCGACGGACTGCCGGTTCTTAAGGTGGCGTTTGTGGGGCGTATACTCACGACGCACCCCTAGGAGGCCCCGGCATGATCGGCGATAGCTTCTTGTTGGGTGTCCTGCCACTAATTGTGGCTCCATGGTGGGTATGGGGGCACATTCGTGAATGAATGTCTGACTCCAGTTTCATGTCAAATTCTGTTGTTCTTATACCTTCTCAGGCTCGTGGGGTGGGTGACCAAGCCCCCGAGTCGGTCCATGTTGGAAGACTGGGCTCTGTAGCCCCCGCTGTGTTGGGCCCCGACTTTTCTCCTCCTCCCGACCCTCCTCCTCCTCCTCCCGACCCTCCTGACTATTCCCCTCGGCTCCTCTCCCCCCTCTGTTTGGATCGAGCCTCAAGCCCCCAGTGGTGACCACCTCGTCCCATGGCACAGCTCAGTCTCTAGTAGTGACTACTGCGCCTTTTAACTCCTCTCTCTGGGGGTTCTCAACGCCGTCCTCACCACGGGCCACGCTTGCTCGATTCCTTCCTGTACTGATGCGTTTCAAGCCTTGTTTGGTCCCGCTTTGTGGGCCAAATACTTTGATCTCCTCCCACTTGATTCTACGCCTCCTGACGATTTCTCTTCGTAGGCACCTTGTTGATTCAGTAGATGCCTCTGTATCCTTCAACCCCACCCGTTTTGGTACACTTGTCATTGCTGCTGCTCCTCAGGATGCAGCCTCCTGCTTGGCCGCCTTATCCTGCATTGGCGAGACCCCCGTTCAGGTCTCCATGAACGCTCGGTTAAATGCCAGTGTTGGCACTGTTCTCCTCCCACACCATGTTGCAACCGGTGTTAGGAATCTAAAAGACTGCCACGAGGATATCAAGGATACCCTCGAGGCCCAAGGTCATTCTGTCCTTCAGGTGGATACGTTCACTCGTCCCCCTCGTGGTCGTCGCCGTCTGCCCCTTCGGGTTGTGAAGATTACCTTTAATGGTAGGACCCTTCTGCCCTCCTTCATTCTTGCTGGTGCCAGATGCTCCGTTCAGGGATATATTCAATCTCCTCGGCACTGCAATAAGTGCTGGAGGTTTGGGCATGGTGCCCTCAAATGCTCTAGTCCTGTCTCCCTCTCTCTGTCCCATGTGTGGGGGCGAGGGTCACTCTAAGTTGGAGTTCACTTCTCCCCAGGCTCGCTGCCTCAATTGTGGTGAGGCCCACCCTACCTTCTCCCGCACGTGTATACGTTACAAACTTGAGGCAGCCGTCCTCAACTTGAAGCACCGGGACAGTTTGTCTTTTCCTGAGGCTCGGCGCAAAGTTCATTGTCTCCCTCCTTTCGTTGGCGCGTCTTATGCTCGCTTGGTACACTCTTCCTCTCCTCGTCCTTCCCATCTTCCTCAATCTCACAACCGTTCACAAGCCTTAGACCTGGACACGCCCACCACCACCTCCCCTGTTCCTTTCCATTCTGTCCCGGAGGGTCCCCCTCCTGGTTCTCTGTCTATGGTTCCCCTTCTTTCTACCCAGTCTGTCATGTCTTCTGTGTCTTCTTTCTCCTCTCCCTCTAGTCCTCCTTCCCATCATTCTCTTCCGTCTCTTGGGTAGCCACCCCACCTGACTGTGTGGGCCGATATCCATCGCTTTCCTGGTGATCGTGTTGTTCACTCTCGTTCTTCTTCTATTGAGACGCTAGAGTCTGTTGCCCAGTACATTGCTGCTGGGACACCTGTGTTTCTGAGTCACAAGCGGAAACCTGGCTCCTCTCATTCCTCCTCCCCGGCAGGTAAGAAGGCTTCACTTTCTTATTCGCTCCCTACCACTGATTCTATCGTTCCTTCCCCTCCTGCTTTGGTGGTAGAGCCCCATGTTCCTACTGTAGAGGTTTCTTTGGCCCCTGGTTCCGTCTTGGTTACTGCCCTTGCTGAGATGCGCTCCCCTCTTTCTGCCACTCCTCCTCCTGCTCTTCTTTCCCGCCCCTCTCGGTTGTCTCCTCCTCCTCCAGACCCCTGCTCATCCACCTCTGGCCAGTCCTCCTACTCCTTTCCCTCCTTCTTTACTCGGTTTACCCATCCCCCCCCCTATCCCTGACTTCGCTGACCCTGATCCTGACCCTGTGCTTCTTTAACGTGCTGTGTTTCTTTTTCACCTTTATTTCTTCTTTGTTCTCTGTTGCTGTCCTCTTTTTTTTTTGTCGATGTCTATTCTTCAGTGGAACATCCGTTAATACCACGCCAATTTTCATGACGTCCAACTCCAATTTTCAGTTTTTGCCCCTTTATGTCTGTCTCAAGGAGCCGATGCTTGGTGCTCGTCCTGGTCACTTCCGTGGCTATTCTTTTCTCCCTCTTCCCCCCCCCCCCAGCTGTTGCTGGGGCCCATAACTCTTCTGCTCTCTTGATTCGCTCCGATGTTCCCTTCGTCCCCTTACTTTTTTCATTGCCTCTCCACTGTTCTGCTGCCCGTGTCTTTGTGCGTAAATGGTACACGGTTTGTTCTATTTATCTCCCCCCCCCCCACTATCCCACAGTCTCTTCTCGATCTTAAACACCACCTGGACTCCTTGCCAGAGCCTGTGCTCCTGCTGGGTTATTTCAGTTGCCGACGTGCACTTTGGGGTGATGTGCTGACAAACACTCGGGGTCGCCTTCTTAAGCCGTTCATCCTCTCTTCTTCCCTGTCTATTCTGAATTCTGGTGAGCCCACTCATTTGGACTCTGACTCGCTCCCTTTCCTGCCTCGATCTTTCTCTGTGCTTGTTATCATTTTACTTTGATTTCGCGTGGCGGGTTCTTGATGACCTCCATGGGAGTGATCATTTTCCCATCCTTGTTACCTTTTTCTCTTTTCACTCTCCTCTCTCCTTCCCTAGGTGGCAGTTTGCCGAGGCTGACTGGCGCCTCTTTACCCTCCGTGCTACTATTTCCTACCTCTCTGTTCTGCCACTCTCTCGCGCCCTCTTTCTTTTACATGACACTGTCTTTGACGCTGCCCTCGGCTCTATTCCTCGCTCTTCGTCTCGGGGAACGAGGAAGTGCGTTCCCCCGCGTGGAATATGGACTGTTCTCGGGGGTGTCCGCTGTAAGCGTGCAGCCTGGAAGACACACCGCCACTGGCAGATGGTTGAGTCTTTTCCTTTGCTTCCGAAGGTGAGTGCGGTGGCCCGTAAGACCATCAGTATGGCTAAACGTGCATGCTGGATGTCTTATTTCTTTACCGTTACGTCCGAAACTCGTCTGCCACTGGTATGGAAGCGTATCCTCATGATAGCGGGTAATTTCGTTCCTGATACCTCGCCGGTCCTTTACCTCCGTGGTGCTCTTGTGGCGGACCAAATTATCCAAGTTGATGGTTGTCACTGGGTCACCGTTTCCAACATTGGAGTAACTGGACAAATTAACATATACGACACCAGGCATAAATTACCATCCAAATCTACTGAAGTTATCTTGTATGCTCTTGCTAATTGCCAGGATGATAAGCTGATATGCAATATAATGAATGTCAGCAGACACAGGGACTCAAGTATGAGTGGGGTGTATGCTGTGGCGTTTGCTGCATCACTTGCAAGTGGTGTAGATCCAGTGAACCTCGTATGATATGCAGAATATGAGACAACATCTGCAAGAGAACTTTGAAGGAAAGTGTCTCATCTCATTCCCTGCAGCTCAGACACTGAGAAGAAAACGAATCATCCGGTGATGCTCGATGGAAGTGTACTGCATTTGCAGAAAGCCAAATGATTTGAAGCTGATGGTATGCTGTGAACGTTGCAATATTTGGCACCATGGATCATGTGTAGGTGTTACAGAATGTAATGATGATTCGTGGATTTGTTTCTTGTGCGCTAGCAAGTTGTGAATTATAATTTAAAATACTTAATTAATATATTATTATTATTATTATTATTATTATTATTATAACCTTACCAAATGCTTTGCTGAATCAAATAATGTTATTTTACTTTCAATGTGTTACAATAGCATAATTAAGTGCTGCAAGTGTCAGGTCTTTTATATAGTCGGTATTTGTTATATTCTGTATTCTTTTTATGTTATTTAAATTTCAAATAGAAATAGTTATTAAATTATGTATCTTAATAATTTTGAACCTTATATTATTTAACATCAACAAATTGGATTTCGAATATTAAAACCAATTTCAACCAATTAAAGGATTTATCCTTTAATGTTAAAAATTATTCAAACTGAAATAAATATATAACACTGTACGGTACAGTTGTGTTTAATTATGTTTTGCGATTCCTTTGGAAAAGGTATTTGTGCACCAAGTACTACTAGGTCATTATGAGATATGCTGAATGTTGTCAATATACCATCTGAATACGCTTCACTTTGTGTTAATCATTGGACGTCCTAATGATTAAGGTCCCCAAAAGGACTTATCAGACCTCGGTGGATATTTTTACTCTCTCTCTCTCTCTCTCTCTCTCTCTCTCTCTCTCTCTCTCTCTCTCTCTCTCTCTCTCTCTCTCTCTCTCTCTCTCTCTCCCTCCCTCTCTCTCCCTCTCTCTCTCCCTCTCTCTCTCTCTCTCTCTCTCTCTCTCTCTCTCTCTCTCGCTCTCGCTCTCTCTCTCTCTCTCTCTCTCTCTCTCTCTCTCTCTCTCTCTCTCTCTCTCAGAGCATCCCCTTATGTGTTGTATGTGGGTGCTGAAGTTCAGTCTCTTGTCTATGTTTAGGTGAAGGAACTTTCCATAATTGTTATTGCTAATGTTTACTTGTAATACTGGGTATACATCCGGTGTTCTTACCCTCGACCGCGGCGAGGGTAAGCCGCGGTCGTATGGTCTGAAACCCACAAATATTTACAATGGGGGGGGTGGGGGATAACATTTCCTCTTCAAGCACGCGCATACAAATGAACTATGTTACTTAACTGGAAGCACTCGTACAACATAATTTACACGATTTCTCATGATTATTATACTTCTTACCAGCATATATACAGTATAGTACCTAGGAGGTTCTCTTCAATGATATCTAAGATAATTAAAAGAACCCAAGCAAACTACTGTGGAAATGTGCAGGACAACCATATTAATTGTGACACTAACTCTCCACATATGGCATTTGCTTAATTTAGAAACTGTACTTGTGGTCGATCTCGAACCCATGTTGTTGATGTGACGATGTGTTATGAATTTTGTGGCTAGCTCCTCAAGATTGTAACTTGTTTAGATAAATAAATTGTGAGTTCAGTCCCTGAACCAATTATGTGATAAATTAACTAAACTAAAAACTATAGTATGGCGACGAAACCTGAACTGCATAATGTAAACAGGGATTAACCAGAAAAAGATATAGGTGAAGAATAACACCAGGTAACTGTAAAGCTGCCGCCCAGTTGGGTGGGTGTGGAGCAAGACTAGTAACTGTGCGACTCCTCATAGATGTAAAGTGCCTTGTATAGTGACTGTTGTGAGCCTCTTGTTGAATCACTTGTGACACAAAAGATTACTGATGTGTGTATTTGTGTGGGTGATTAAATATGTATGTGTATGTATATATGTATGTGTATGTATACATGTATACGTATGTATATGTACATGTATGCATAAGTATGTGTACATTAATAATTTTGTAACTAGAGTCAAAAGATTGTTATTTGCTTAGCTAAACGAACTAGAGGGTTCAGTTCCTGAACCGATTATGTGCCTCTGTAATCCTTTACACCACCGCCCACAGGATGGGTATTATGGGGTGCATAATAAAGAAAGTGAATGGACCGAACCCCACAATTCATTTAGCTAAGCAAGATACAATCTTAATGAGCTAGTTACAAAATTCACTATAAGTCGTCACATCATAAATGGGTTCGAGATCGACCACAAGTAGTGCATTACATAATTTATCAGTAATGTGCAGCCTGTGATCCCCGCCTGGCTGGATACTGATACTTAGGTAGATTTCATGTGTCCGGACACCGGCGATAAGGTGGTATTATTTATTTAGCTTAAGAGATATATATTTTTAAATGTTGTCACATAAACGGCTACATCTTCCTTTCTTCTGACATATAGATTTTTAAGATTAATTAAAATATATAGAAACTAATTATACAGTTTATTGGCTGGTGTGCAGGGCTTCACACTCTCAGAGCTAACCATCAAGTAACTATCAAAATGCATATATCTTCGTTTTCACTTCAGTTATATTTATGACAAAGGATTTTAAATGTAGCCTATATTTCTACCTTTCTGATGACATAAATACTTTCGTATTACAATATCTAGATCAAACTAACATTGATTTTCAAGAGGTTGTATATTTTCCATCAATGGAGAGCATCAGCCAAGAAGCCTTCTTTAAAATATAAATATCTTTCCTCACCCAATAAGATCTAATCTCTGAATATAACGCAAAAAACGACTTGATTGTAACCTATCCACCGCTGCCCATTGGATGGGGGAGAGGGGGTTATGTGTAGGATAAACATATCAATTATGACACTAGCCCTCCATATATGTCAGTTGCTTAAATTATAAACTGTACTTGTGGTCGGTCTCGAGCACATTGTTGATGTGACAATGTGCATTGACTTTTGTAACTAGCTTATCAAGATTATAACTTGCTTGGCTATATGAATTGTGGGGCTCAGTCCCTGAGCCCATTATGTGCCTCTGTAACACTCCATTATCGCCCATAGGATGGGTATGGGGTGCATAATAAATGAACTAAACTAAGCTCTGCCTTTTTGATAACATATACAATTATAAGTTTTATTTGTGAATCTCAATTAATTAAACAATATATCACAGAGCCTGTAGGGTTCGGTGAGATGAGTGAAGAGACATGGGAGATTTTACATAAGTACAGTACAGTACATGGTAGTTTAAGTAGCGAACGCATGTCAACGAATAACGAGTATATATAACAAAACTATTGTTCTATGAAGTCGATTTAACTTCCAAACATATATTTTTAATAAATGTTTTCTGGTTAGTTATGTTAGATTATATTAAAAATACGTATTCTACTTGTTAACATTATAATTTAAATTTGTGATAATTTGTGCAGAGAAGTGCGACAACTGGATATGCCAACAAACACTTTCCAAACAACGATATATCTTGGATAAGTCGCTCCACAACATTGACGCTTGGACCGTTGACTTCCTTTGATGCTACTTATTTACTTATTTCATAATGAAATTACATTAGTTTGGAGTAAATATATGTTTTCTCATGTTCTGCATTCAGCACCCACAATATAGTGAGTAAATATACCATATTACTTCATTACTTAAATAATGCTAGGAGGGTTTGAGTAGCTTTGGGTTTTTAGTTTACAGAATCTCCAATAGATGGGGCGAGAGTCGCCCCATCTCTCTCGCCCGAGCAAGAGTCGAAACCTAATTTAAAATTGATATATCTTTGTTCTCGAACATGATATATTTCATTTGGTGCAATCATAATAATGTTCATATCTCGGTCTTTCTGGAGGCATATAAGATTTTAGGCTTTATTAGCGTATCTTTGTTAATTATACAATATATCGGCAAGTGCGTAGGCGTCTGCACTCCATGCCCGACAAGCTACTGAGCGCTACTATAAAAACATATGTATCTTCACTTGAGCTATCAATATGTCTATTGTAATGTATTTAAAATTAAGCTCTTATTTCTATCTTGCTTAAGACATATAAAACATTTGTGTTTATTAACGAATTTACGTGAAATAAACATTGATCTGAGAGAGAGTTGCTCTGTCGTTCAGTCTGTACGGGGTGGGAGCTCCGTAATTTTTAAAATACATGTATCTTCATTAGAACTTTAAATATGTCTATGGTAAAGTGTTTAAAGTGAAGCTTATATGTCTGCCTTTCTTGAGACATAAAACATATATGTTTATGAACGAATTCACGTGAAATAAACATTGTTCTGAGAGAGAGTTGCTCGGTCGATCGATCTGCCTGGGGTCGGAGCTCGGCTATTATAAAAGTACACGTATCTTCGCTTTAAATTTAAATATGCCCATGGTAAGGTATTTAGAATGAAGCTTATATTTCTATCTTTCTTGTGACATATAAAACTCTTACGTTTATTAAGGAATCTGCGTGAAATAGGCATGCTTCTGAGATGAATGCTGCGGTTTTCGAGGTCAACTCGCGGCAATGGACGCCATACACATCCAGTGGGTGTTATTGGACCCATACCCATTCTATGGGTGGTTGGAGCCCCATACCCATGCTATGGGTGGTTGGAGCCCCATACCCATTCTATGGGTGGTTGAAGCCCCATACCCATCCTGTGGGTTGTAGTTGACGCCATACTCATCCTGTGGGTGGTATTGGACCCCATACCCTTCCTGTGGGTGGATGTGATCCCCATACTCATCCTGTGGATGGATGTGACCCTCATACCCATCCTGTGGGTGGTTTTGGACCCCTTACCCACCTAACAAGTGGTAGTGGACAATATACCCATCCTGTAGTTGGTATAGTAGACACAATACCATCCTGTTTGCAGTAGTTTACCCCATAGACATTCCAACGTAACATCGTTTTCTGTTAGCGTTCCTACAAAACATCCTTTAAAGATTTGTAAAGCACAAACTATGGTATATAATATAGATTGGTGAAGGACTGTTATTCTATGTAATAATTTTTAGTGCTTATTATAATTTACTAAGAACAACTAATATTTCTCAAAACAAAACTACGAGCCTTCAATAGTAAGTAGCTGATCTGTAATATTCTAAGAGCATGGACAATGGTAGGTAAATTTCACAACCCATGTGGGACCTGAAAACTACAATTTTCCTTATAATTGAACCAATCACGACTATTCTGCTATCTAGGTTGACGGACGGGTATTGTGAGACATAAATTGGTACGTGAGAAATAGTTTGGGCCTTGGAAAAAAAAAAACTGGGAATATATCACATATTTACTAATTCATATTCAACATATTGACTTTAAGCATTAAGTCATATATGTGCTGTCTTGTGTGAGAACGGGTTGTATATAAGTATCATATGTTTTGTTCAACACAACTGTACAACTAACCTGATATAGTTAGTTCAGGCACTAAGAAACGTCGCTACACAAAGTCAGCTGGCGGCTGCTTCCCTCACTCTTTCAAGGTCAGGAGCGGGTCAGGCACACTAAAATGTCTCTCCCAACAATACTGTTTGCAGTGTTATTACACTATATACACACATTATATATTAGTATCTACATTTATGTTCACCATAGAGAACCACTGAGCTGGTATGATGAATGCAGACAATAACAGGTGGCCACACAGTCAGTAAACGATGCTATCTCCCTCCGTCCCTCATTAGTGCTCTCACAGCACTAATTATCACAACAATCCTGCTATTATCACAATCCTGGTAACTTTTATCACAGGGGTCATCTGTAATACTGTCATTGCTAAATAATGGCAGTTACATATTTATTTTTACTTTTTAGGCGATGCTGTGGTCACAAGCTGAACAGCAATGCTGATAGCTGATGCTGCGTGCGTCAGCCTTCGTTGCTCCCACAGTACTGTGGCTCTCACACCGGAGAATATTGCACACGATTTTTTTTAAACATGGCATCTGTTTACAAGAGCCCTGAGGAAGCTAATGTGTAGCCGCAGGCCATCTGAACCGTGCCTGGCACCCGATGGCGTTTATATACGCCATGCGCATTGTGGGACATGTTACTAATGGCGTATATATAAGCCATGCCCAGTTTATGGGTTACAAAAAGAAAAGAAAAAAAATATGAAAAATTTAAAAAAACAACAAATGTAAAAAAGGTTCGTTCGGTGGTCGCCAGGTAGGCTGCTCCATGTTTCTTGATACCTGCTTGCTTGACGGAGTTCTGGGAGTTCTTCTACTCCCCAAGGCCGGCCCGACGCCAGGCTCAACTTGTGAGAGTTTGGTCCACCAGGCTGTTGCTTGGAGCGGCCCGCAGGCCCACTTACCCACCACAGCCCGGCTGATCCGGAACTTCTCTTAGAAAACAGTCCAGTTTTCTCTTGAAGATGTCCACGGTTGTTCCGGCAATATTTCTTATACTCTCTGGGAGGACGTTGAACAACCGCGGACCTCTGATGTTTATACAGTGCTCTCTGATTGTGCCTATGGCACCTCTGCTCTTCACTGGTTCAATCTTGCATTTTCTTCCATATCGTTCACTCCAGTACGGTGTTATTTTACTGTGTAGATTTGGGACCTGGCCCTCCAGTATTTTCCATGTGTATATTATTTGGTATCTCTCTCGTCTCCTTTCTAGAGAGTACATTTGGAGAGCTTTGAGACGATCCCAATAATTTAGGCGTTTTATCTCGTCTATGCGTGCCGTATATGTTCTCTGTATTCCCTCTATTTCAGCAATCTCTCCTGCTCTGAAGGGCAAAGTGAGTACTGAGCAGTACTCGAGACTGAGAAAAAAAACGAAAAATATAAAAAAAGGTTGAACAAATTTGAAAAACGGACAAATGCCATAAAGGTTTGTTCAGTGTTTGTCAGGTAGGATGCTCCATTATAGCAATTTTTCTTTGTTTCAAATGTGTTCCATTTGTTTTGTATTTTTAATTTACGTCTCAATAATGGAGCAGCCTACCCGACAAACACTGAATAAACCTTTATGGCATTAGTCCATTATTCAATTTTTTTCAACCGTTTTTTTTATTTTTCGCTTTTTATTTATTTAAGAAACATGGAGCAGCCTACCTGGCAACCACCGAATTAACCTTTTTGACATTTGTTGTTTTTCAATAAATTTCATTTCTTTTGTTCTACAAAAAAAGTCATTGGATTGCAACATCTCAGCAGTCACCCCTTTATATCCCAGCATCATTAGCATCTTTAAACAAAAACAACATAATTTATTTGCATTGTCGGAGGCGCCCGAGAATGTGCAAGAAGCAGCGCGACCCCACCATATTGTTTCGTCGTTATTCAAACAAGCGGCTGCCATACAAGCCGAATTGTTGGCGATCAGGCGATGGCGATCGTTACAAAAAAAAAATGTTCGCCATTTGAGGCGATCGTCATTCGAGGTACCACTGTATTTTGTGTGACATTGTGTTGGAATTGAGCTGTGTTCTTTACCATACCATTCATTTCGTAAGTATAAGTATAGATGCCACACCTGTGACAGATAAAACTATACCTTACTTGAAAAACAGCGCCATTTGTTGCATGTAAGAGCAGCACACATGCTATACTAAATATGTTACAATTCCATTTCAGTGTTTCTGACTGCATTGATAAATTGAATTTTCATAGATTTTGATTTATTTTCATTTTGATTTAATTATTTTGTGTGAATTGCGTTGGAACTGAGTTGTGTTGTTTACCATACCGTTCATTTTGTGAGTATAGTTTATTTTTTTATTTTTTCATATTTTCATTTAATATTTTACTTGTTTTTCTTATATTTCAGTGATGGGAACATCAGACCATTTAGGAAGGCATCGGACGAGGGAGTGGGGAATGGTGGGGATGACGAGGGGACGGAAGTGAGAGATGATGGGAAGGACGAGGGGATAATGGTGGGGGAGTTTGGGATGGTGGGAACGAAGGGATGGGGGGAATGGAGAATGATGGGGAGGACAAAGGGACAGGGGAGTGGGGCATGGTGGGAAGGAAGAAGGGATGGTGGAGTAGGGAATTGTGGGGAGGACGAGGGGACGGTGGAATGGGGAATGGTTGGGAGGCCGAGGAGACGGGTGAGGGGGGAATGGTGGGGAAGACTGGGGAACAGGGGGGAATGGTGGGGAGGAGTGGGGAACAGGAAAGATTGCTGTGGTTCAGCAATGCACATGCGTTGCTGAGCCACAGCAACGCGTGGCCGGGTACTGCTAATATTATAAATATAGATTATAAGCATTTACAAGAAAATAAAATGGGTTTTGACATAATTTAAAACACATGATTTTACATCATCCTTCGGCTAGTAGGGTAAGCTGGAGAAGGTGAGGGGTGGGGAGATGAACAGGAAGGAGACTTGTGATCATGTCTGGCTGTCCTGTGGTCTCTGTCTAGTCTGGCAGACTCTGTGCAGCATGTATATTACATCCTGTCAGCTTGTCTTGTCTGATAGCCTGTCAAGACTGGATGTTAGGCTAACATGATGTCAGGCATGATGTCATGTCTAGCTATGAAGCTAGACATCTAGTCATGTCATGTCTAAACATGATAACATGTCTAGCCTGACATCCAGTCAGGCCTTGGCAGTTTGTCTAGCCTGACAGTCTGTCAAGCCTGGCAGCATGGCTAGACTGACATTCTGTCATGCCTGGTAGTAAGTCTAGCCTGAAAGCATGTCAAGCCTAACAGCATGTCAAGCCTAACAGCATGTCAAGCCTAACATCATGTCTAGCCTGACAGTCTGTCATGCCTGTTAATATTGTCTAGCCTGATAGCATGTCAAGCATAACAGCATGTCTAGCCTGATAGCCTGTCAAGCCTAGCATTAAGTTTAGACTCACTGCATGTCTAGCCTGACAGCCTGTCAAGCCTAGTATTAAGTCTAGCCTGACAGCCTGTCAAGCCTAGTATTAAGTCTAGCCTGACAGCCTGTCATGCCTAGTATTAAGTCTAGCCTGACAGCCTGTCATGCCTAGTATTAAATCTAGCCTGACAGCCTGTCAATCCTAGTATTAAGTCTAGCCTGATAGTTTGTTTAGTGTGAAAATCTGTCCAGCCTGACATTTTGTCTAGCTTGACATTCTGTCTAGGCCCAGGTTGTCTAGCCTGACATTCTGTCTAGACCAAGGTTGTCTAGCCTGATATTCTGTCTAGACCCAGGTTGTCTAGCCTGACATTCTGTCTAGACCCAGGTTGTCTAGCCTGACATTCTGTCTAGACCCAGGTTGTCTAGCCTGACATTCTGTCTAGACGCAGGTTGTCTAGCCTGACATTCTGTCTAGACCCAGGTTGTCTTGCCTAACATTCTGTCTAGAACCAGGTTGTCTAGCCTGACATTCTGTCTAGACGCAGGTTGTCTAGCCTGACATTCTGTCTAGACCCAGGTTGTCTAGCCTGACATTCTGTCTAGCCTGATATTCTGTCTAGACCCAGGTTGTCTAGCCTGACATTCTGTCTAGACCCAGGTTGTCTAGCCTGACATTCTGTCTAGACCCAGGTTGTCTAGCCTGACATTCTGTCTAGACCCAGGTTGTCTTGCCTGACATTCTGTCTAGACCCAGGTTGTCTAGCCTGACATTCTGTCTAGACGCAGGTTGTCTAGCCTGACATTCTGTCTAGACCCAGGTTGTCTAGCCTGACATTCTGTCTAGACCCAGGTTGTCTTGCCTGACATTCTGTCTAGACCCAGGTTGTCTAGCCTGACATTCTGTCTAGACGCAGGTTGTCTAGCCTGACATTCTGTCTAGACCCAGGTTGTCTAGCCTGACATTCTGTCTAGACCCAGGTTGTCTAGCCTGACATTCTGTCTAGACCCAGGTTGTCTTGCCTGACATTCTGTCTAGACCCAGGTTGTCTAGCCTGACATTCTGTCTAGACCCAGGTTGTCTTGCCTGACATTCTGTCTAGACCCAGGTTGTCTAGCCTGACATTCTGTCTAGACCCAGGTTGTCTTGCCTGACATTCTGTCTAGACCCAGGTTGTCTAGCCTGACATTCTGTCTAGACCCAGGTTGTCTTGCCTGACATTCTGTCTCGATCCAGGTTGTCTAGCCTGACATTCTATCTAGCTTGACATTCTGTCTAGACCCAGGTTGTCTAGCTGACAATTTGTCTAGATAGCATGAAGGCATGTCTAGACTGACACTGTTTAGCCTGACTGTCAATACCCAGTTTGTCTAGCCTGACAGCCTGTCAGGCCTTGGCAGAGTGTCTAGCATGACAATCTGTCAAGCCTGGCAGTATATCTAGCCTAACAGTCTGTCAAGTCTGGCAGTGTATCTAGCCTGACAGGCTGTCCAGCCTGATTACCTGTCGAGACATTCAGCTTGTATAGCCTAGGAGCATGTGAAGCACGACAGCATGTCTAGCCTAACAGCCTTATATTGCCTATGCTTTATGGGCTGATTTCACAAAGAGATTAATTAATTCTAACCTATGATATCATGGGACAAATTTTCCACCAGTCTGTGAATTCTGTCCCTCTATCCAAAATAAATCCTCTCATCGTATTTGTGGGTGGGAATCATACCCCCCCCCCCCCACTTCCCCTCTTTGTCTCCTCCCTCGTTGCCTCCTTTGTCTCTGGTTTTAGCGAACCAGAGTTCATCAAATCGGGTGAATAAATCTGGCCTGAGAAGAATGTGTGTCCTAACCAGAGATTCACCGAATCGGGGGGCCACTGTAATGTCATCAGCTAATAGAATTTGCTTCAGGTGTTGAGTGGCATTTGGGAGATCATTGATGTAAGTATGAAAAAGGAGTGAACCAAGTATACTCAGCCCATCCTCCTGTTTTGGTAGTACTTATAGTAACAATGAGGACCATAGTACATATATCGAAGTACAATGCAATTACAAAGCAGAAATCTGTACAGTACAGTGGCACCTCAACTTATGACTGTCCCTACCTACAAATTTTTTGAGTTACGACCCCAATTGTCAAAAAATGCGACTCAACTTATGACTTTGCCTTGACTAGCGACTTTGTTGATACATGTTTGGGTCGACCGAGCACGTGGTTCCAGGTGGTACGGGCGACCCTGCCTCAGTTTACCAGAGCCGCCTGCTTAGTGACGATCGCGAGTGTGAAGAATTTCCTTGTTTTTGTGCTTTTTTGTTATTTGAACATAAAAGTAATTATTATATATCACTCCATGGGCCCAAGAAATTCGGTGGTAAGGTTCAACCTAAGAAAATAATTGTGAGTAGAGGCAGTAGAGGATGTCCCTTCCTCATTAAGAAAATGTATGAAGTATGGGAAGAACTGCAAAGTTTTGTTGAAAAAACTCACCCAGTTAAAGCTATAGCAGGCCGTTGCATTGACCTTTTAAATGACAATGTGATGTCTAACTGCAGATAAGTGTTAAAATGTATGGAAAACCAAGTGTCTTTAGACAAATTCTTAGAAAGACAAACAAGCAGTGAGCCACAACCAGGTCCTAGTGGTACTCCTGCAAAACGTAGGAGAGAGAGTACCCCAGAGAAGTCATCACTGCCTGATATTATAATGGAAGGGGACTCCTTCCAAACAGTAACACCTCTCCTCCTCCTCTTCCACATCTCCCATACGCCAACAAGAGTCCTCAATAAAGATAAGGTATACATACTGTATTGTAGTCCAAAATGATTGGTATTCAGTATAAAGTCTATTTTTCAGTTAATATTTTTTGAGGTGTGGAACCAATTAATTCAATTTACATTATTTCTTATGTGAAAATTTGCTTCGACTTACAGATTTTTTACTTGCGACCTGTCTCTGGGAATGAATTAAATTCATATGTCGAGGCCCTACTATACCTGGTTGATACCTGGTTGATGGGGTTCTGGGAGTTCTTCTACTCCCCAAGCCCAGCCTGAGGCCAAGCTTGACTTGTGAGAGTTTGGTCCACTAGGGCTTGGAGTGGCCCGCAGGCCCACATACCCACCACAGCCTGGTTGGTCCGGCACTCCTTGGAGGAAACCATCTAGTTTTCTCTTGAAGATGTCCACGGTTGTTCCGGCAATATTTCTTATGCTCACTGGGAGGGTGTTGAACAACTGCGGACCTCTGATGTTTATAGTGTTCTCTGATTGTGCCTATGGCACCTCTGCTCTTCACTGGTTCTATCCTGCATTTTCTTCCATATCGTTCACTCCAGCACGTTGTTATTTTACTGTGTAGATTTGGGACCTGGCCCTCCAGTATCTTCCACGTGTATATTATTTGATATCTATCTCGTCTTCTTTCTAGTGAGTACATTTG
Organism: Procambarus clarkii; assembly: GCF_040958095.1. Lineage (NCBI taxonomy): Eukaryota > Metazoa > Arthropoda > Malacostraca > Decapoda > Cambaridae > Procambarus > Procambarus clarkii. Next base: position 43,746,114 of record NC_091161.1, read on the forward strand.
GAGGGCTTTGAGACAATATACTGTCTCCACTCAATTATCCGGACTATATGGGAAGGACCCCCAGCCGGATAATCACGTGTTCCGGATAATGGTACGTTTTCACTTCTGAGTCCAAAACTAACCATTTCCAACTATTTTTATACTACAAACAACATAATTTGAATTGCCTTGCCACATATAATTATTAAATATTCAACTAGAAACTTCAACTTATCTTGTTGTTCGTCTTCTTGATTGATGCCACACATCTTGAAGTTAAAAATTCTTGACAATTTACGTAACCTATACTAACACAACACTAAAATTGACACTTGGTATTACTGTACAGTTCATTAACCCTTAACATGCTAGGAATATAACATCCTTTGTTCCCCACAGGCGCATGTAATTTTGAAAAAAAAAAAATCTTTTTTTCTTCCTAACTTGTTAATTTGTGTTCACTGATCATGGGAAAAATAAAAAAAAATCGTAAGTGGCATATATTGCCCGCTATAGGGCGGGGAAGTCTGGCAAAAAACAGGCGCTGACTCAGTGTGCGTCCCAGGCGGTCTGTTGATTGCCAGCTGTCAGGCCGGAGTTGCCACAAAGAGATAATTACCTAATTATTTCAATGTCTCTAATTGATTTTTCATAGTTTTTTTGCTGTAATATTATTCAATAGTGTGCAGTTTGATATATTTATATAATAAAATGAGTGAATCATCGCTGTACTCAAAAATATGGTGTGCATATTGTTGATTCAATTATGTTCATCAATCAGTGAACAAATACTTTGTCAGTTATTACACTATATACACAGGTTATATATAAGTATCTGCATGTTTTGTTCACCATAATGAACCACTAAGTTGCTATTATGAGTCAAAAAGTAACGAGGAGTGACCGCCGTGTACCAGCCAGCCACTCACGCCCTTCCTCAAGTCACCTGACTCACCCACATTCTCCTCCCACAATACTGTTTTTGCTTTTATTCACTATATACAAACACTATATATAAGTATCTACATTCGTGTTCACCATAACGAACCACAAAGTTGATATGCTGAGTGGCAGTGACAGTGACAGTGGCAGGCAGCGGCAGCTCGCCACTTTTTTTTTTTTTTTTTCTACCACAGACGTGACCACACACTTACAATGCTAACCAGCATATATACATTTTCTTCTGTCCTCCATGGACAGGGTTAGAGATCAGTTAAACATATAGTTCAGGGATTTATTGAACAATCAACCACAGAAGGTGATTCGGTACTTTTAAAATGCTAAGCTAACCTACATACGTAAATACATAGATACACAGATTTACGTATGCCCTACATAAAGTGTTCGAAGAGTCATTAATGTGCATTTACAAAGGTGAAATGCAATTCTGATCAGCTTCCATATGTACTTTATACACATACATACACACACATATATACGTACATATACATATATACATGCATATATACACACACGTGCATTCACATACATTTGTCTCTTTTACTCTGACAGGGTGAGATAGCTGACAGAGAAACTAGTGTGCAATTAAGCACTTATCACTGAAAGTGATTAAGGTGCTTTTACAAGCTCAGGTTATATAGTTACATCACATACATACATTGTATAAATAATACATTACATGGTCAATCTTGGATACAAGTCCAATATATCATCAAGTGTTCCAGTACTCATAGTAATTACACAGTTCAGCATACCTCAGCCCAGGAGGGCGAAAGTCAGACAATATGGGACATTCTACTATATAATGTTCAAGAGAGTGCATGTTTTCTCTTTCACAAAGTTGACACATTGTGTACTCGACATTTGGGTTTTGAGAAAGCTGCCAGATACGTCTATATCCCAGGCGAATTCTGGCCACTATAACATCACATTGCCGGGTTCTTGTTCTATTAGTCCCATATGTGAATGTCTCCTCACGATTTCTATCATAATATTTAATGCTACAACTTTCAGGTCTTTGTGAATGTGTTAGGTCGGTGAGATCTTCATTAGATATTTGTTTAAGTATTCTCTTTGTCACTGCTAATGAAACACCCATATCAATTTCTACCACTGGTTTTCTACAGGCTGTCTTTGCAAGCATATCAACAGTGTCATGCCTTGAGATGCCAACATGTGATGGTATCCATAGGAATTTAATTTCAAATCTGTTTTCTTTAGCAGCTAAAACATTCATTTGAATATCACTGACTATTTTATGAGTGTCACTACTCTGCGTTCAATGCCAGGAGTGCACTCTGCGAGTCACAGTATACAAGTCCACTGCCTTTGTCTTTTAAAAATTCAGTGGCAAGGTATATGCCTGCAAGTTCGGTTTGAGTTGTACTTGCCCAGTCATTGACGCGCTTCATTGCTGTATGTACGAGAGAAGATTGTTCAAATATATTGCATGCACATCCGGTACATCGTCCACCTTCTTCTACAGAGCCGTCGGTATAGCACTGATACACATCGTTACTCTGAGTACTTTCAGTGATGCTTTTCAGTGTTAACTGTTTTAATAATGTAGAGTGCACACTATCTTTCTTGGGCGCATTTACAAAATCAACTGATAGATCCCAGTTAACATGGAGTAATTGGTTGATTAATCATTAATTGAGTTGGGTACATATTTAATATTTTGATGGAGTTGGCTACCTTGTAGAACCAAAATACATAATCAGATTTCGTTCTTCTTCTATAGACCTCAGGCGAGTGCAGCATATTAGAAAGTTTAGCTTGAAGCTTCATGTGTTGTCTAGATCTACTCAATGCCTTCATGCCAAAAACTGTGCTAATAGACAAAATTCTCTCACTTATGGTAGGTAATTTTAACTCTGCTCTCATATTAACTATTCTCCTGGACTTTGGAGCCCCAAGGCTGAGACGCATAGCTTCATTTTGCAAGGTTTCAAGAGATTTCAGCTCTTTGTCAGTATATAGTGTGAGATGTAGAGCATTGTAGTCAATCACAAAGCGTATAAATGATACATAAAACATTCTAGCAAGTATCACGTTGATTCCATGATTGACACCAACAAGGACCCGCAAGGGCTTTAATCTCTTCCACAGTCTCCTCTTGAGAGAAGAAAGGTACCCAGGTCGTTAATGGGGACACCAAGGTATCTGTAAGACTCGCAGTTCTCAAGTTCTCGCCCATCTATATGATAATTGGGTGGTGGAATACCACATGGAATGAGGGCACGAGTTTTCTGTACAGAGATAAGGAGGCCACATTCCTCAGCTCTAGTAGCAAAAGCATCGAGCAGAACTTGCATTCTAGGCTCGGAGGCAGCCTGTAAACATATATCATCAGCATAACAAATGACAGTGTCTTCATTATTAGTTGGAAGATCTTTAATAAGTTTATGCATCAAAACGTTGAACAACAAGGGGCTGAAGACCCCTCCTTGTGGAGTTCCCAGTTCAAAGTGTTTGCTCGCTATGCTTTTAACACCATTAAACAAAACATATGCTGTTCGATTAGACAAATAGCCCTTTATCCATTTCAGTAATTTTCCTTCTATTCCCAGCTCGGCAAGCTGTTACAGTATGATTTCTCTGTTTGCTGTATCAAAAGCTGCTGCTAGGTCGATGAAGACTGTTTGAGGGGAAGCTTCAATATGTGCGAAGTACTCAGCAAAACAGTGTTGTGTACTGAGCCCAGGCATAAATCCAAACAGTTGAGGTGACAGGTGCCCCTGTATACGATACATGAGTCGGTTAAGAATAATACGTTCAAGCACTTTACAATCACACGATGTTAGAGATATGGGTCTATAATTACCTGAGTGTGGTTTGGGGATGGGAACAATGACACTCTTTGTCCAAGCATCAGGTAATACTCCTTCACGGAAACTCATTCTGTACAACACTAATAGTGGATTACCTGGTACGTGTGAGACTAATCTCAGTAGACTGTAAGTAATACCATCCTCTCCAGGAGCAGTTGATTTTCCCATCTTTAGTGCATGATTTAATTCCCATTCAGTTACATCATTAAGGTCCGACACGTCGATAGCTGTACAGGCAAGACTGATGGTTCGTTGTCTGTTGGGGCGTGTGTCATTAAGTTTCTGCTGTATGTTAATTGGGAGTGAGCTGTAGCTTGATGTTAGTGCCCATTGATCAAGGAGAATGTTTGCTTGTTCTAGTGGGCTGTGGTGCAGCGGTTTGGTTGGGCTGCTTCTAGAGATTTTTCGTATCTTTTCCCAAACTTCAACAAGTGTTGTTTGCTCATTTATACTTTGTAGGAACTCTTCCCAATGTTTATTACGTATAATGCTGCTCATGTCTCTCACCTCTCTATTTGCAACTAGAAATGCATGCAAGTCACCTTGTGCTTTGGTTCGTTTGTACGTATCTCCAAGTTGCTTTACTCGTTCATGTTCTTTAACAAATACGGGGTCAAGGACCCACTTGGGTGGTGGCAGGTGTTGCCCACTTCTGCTAGGCTTACGACTTGTTCCCCAACACACCCATGTGTCGTAGTAGGTAGTAATCGTAACAACAAGATCTCTGGAGAAGGCTTGTACATTCGTTATTGTGTAATCTTGATACCATTTTGATATACAATTAATAAAGTGGTTATGCAAGCCATATGGAATATTCATTTTCCGTCTCTGATGTCTATTAGGTACATCACACTGTACCTCATAGGAAGCAGAAACTGCATAGTGATCACTAACTAAGTGATTTACCAACGAACATTCCATCCTATCTTGCACAAGGTTTCTACCCATTACATAATCAAGTCTGCCTCCCAATAAATGAGTTTGGGTATCCATAGTATATACAGTTAATCTATTGTCATAAACATATTTGATAAATTTGCATCCATTATTGTTGTTAGTAATGTCTCCCAGCGTAATATGTCTAGCATTAAAATCTCCCATGTATATTGTCCCATGATTGTCTAGATCTGGGAGCAATGTTACATTGAGTTTCTGGCTTCCGGCATATACGTTGAGGAATGAAAAGTGGCCTGTAGTTTGTACATGAAAGTGATGGTACTGTGTGTGTACGTTGTGTGACGTGCTCACAAGAATGTGCGGTAAATCACTTCTGATGTATGTTAATAGGCCTGTGGCATTACTGTTATTATAGGATGAATACCCTCTGATCTTTGGTGGGGTTTTGTTTATCATGTTGGACGTGTAGGGCTCCTATAAAGCAATTATATCTATGTTGTTACTGGTAACATATGCAATTAGGTCATTCAGTCTTTTGTTGATGCTACGAATGTTCCAACTGAGAAACCTAATGGTTCTTGTGTCAACAGCAGCCATCGTCTTGGTGTTGTTCCTCCCTGGGACTGGTGGTCCCATTGTTGTCCTCGTCCCACTTACACAATGTGCCAATAAGTGACTCTACGACATAAAGAGCCACACCAACCTGGCGTTTGGTGTCGTCAGGAACATCTGGTGACATCATCAGTTTCTTGATCACTGAGCAACTCGGGATGGTCCGCGAGTGAATGTTCTCTGTAAGTCATATGGCATAATTACTGTCACTCAGAATATTATCTTTTTCATTCTTGTACTTGGCTTGAGCGCGTTCGTTAAGGTCATGAATCATTTTAAAATATGCTGATGCAGATTGACTTCCTCTTCCAGTTAATGTTTCTGTGTCACTAACACTGCTGTCATCCCTGAGTTGACTGACGACGTCGCTGCCACCGCCTCTGTTGTCGCTCTCATCTCTGTTGCCGCTGCTGTCGCCGCCGCCGCCGTCGTCACAACCACCGCAGGAACCTTTACCAGCGCGGGCCACAACTGTGACAAAGCAGTGTCGAGGTGCCACTGGCTGCCACTCCCTCCTTCCCTCACCTCACCTGACTTGCCACCATTCTCCACACACCATACTGTTTTTGCTTTTATATACAGACGTTATATATATAAGTATTTACATGTTTTCTTCACCATAACTGTACATCTAAGCTTGTATGGTGAGTAAAGGCACAAAGACGTAGGACCTCACACAGCTGATGGCTGCTGCCCTCAAGGCCAGACGCACTAATATTTCTCCTCCAACAATACTGTTTGTGGTGTTATTATGCTATATACACTCATTATATATAAATATCTACCTGTTTCATTCACCATACTTGTACAAGTAAACTGGTATTGTGCCCAAAAACCATCGTGGTAACCAGTAAACAACACCGTCGTCTGCACGGTGGCATCGTGCAGACGACGCCACCGCCCTCACCAAAATGGCGGCTCCCAACCTACTCCTCTTGCTGTTTATACCCTCTATACACATGTTATATATAAGTATCTACATTTGTATTCACCATAGCAAACCACTAAGCTGGTATGGTGAGTGCAGTCAATAAAAGGTGGCCACACACAGTCAGAAGACATCGCCACCACCCTCCCTCCCACAGCATTACTCCTCCCTCCATGGCGCACAACGCTAAATATCACCACAATCCTGCTATTATCAGAACCCTGGTCAGTTTTATCACAGTCAGGGGTCTTCTGTAATAATATCATCGCTACATAATAGCATGAAGAAGTATTTTTTTTTTTTTTTTTTTTTTTTTTTTTTTGAGATATATACAAGAGTTGTTACATTCTTGTAGAGCCACTAGTACGCGTAGCGTTTCGGGCAGGTCCTTAATCCTATGGTCCCTGGAATACGATCCCCTGCCGCGAAGAATCGTTTGATATAATGGCATTTTTAGGCGATGCTGTGGTCACAAGCTGAACAGCAGTGCTGTGAGCTCATGCTGCATGCGTCAGGCTTGGTAGCTCACTCAATACTGAGGCCCCTAACACCCGGGAGTTTGGCCCACGATTTTAAAAAAAAATGGTGTCTGTTTACAAGAGCCCTGATAAAGGTGTGGTGAACCCCGTGTATCCGCGGGCCGTTTAAATCTTGCCTAGTACTCCAACACGTCATGTGACGTGATGCGCACTTTTTCGGTAAGTTACTCAACACGTCATATGACTTATTGCGCAGTTTAAGGGTTAAGCAAAGTTAGTTTTGACTGCCAGCTGCAGAAGCCTCACTGGTTGAAGGCATTTTGCTTGCCTGTGACGCCTCACTTGTTGAAGGCGCTTGGCTTGCCTGTGACGCCTCACTTGTTGAAGGCGCTTGGCTTGCCTGTGACGCCTCACTTGTTGAAGGCGCTTGGCTTGATTTTCTTACCATATAAAAATAAAGTTTAGCTTGCCTTCTGTGTTCATTGGCCTGTTGTATGATAAGCTCTTTGGTTCGCCTCAGGCTTCACTTCACTTGAAGTCGACCGGCCATTTTCACAAAGTTGTATAACACGTAACTTGTCTTTTAATTGTTAGGGCAACCTTCTTCCTCTTAACACCTCCAGAACGATTGATGCTGCTACCAGACATAGTCTTGGCCAAAAATGTTCAAAGTTACTATGAAAATAAAAAAGGTATTTAAAAAAATATTTCTCTAATGGCGCAGCACTGTGGTATAACACGAGGGACGGGAGCACATGGGTTGACCAGGATTGGACATGTCCACTTGGGGCAGCTATAGCACATTATGTAAGCTGCCAGGAGGAAAAAACTCAATATTTTTTAAGGAAACTTTAGCCTGTGCAAATTGTTTTTAGGAAACTTATATATTTGTTATTACATAATTACTAATATTTCTTTTGTTTTCGGCTATGATGAATTTTTATAAAATTAATGGTAATTCCTGTACCCAGGTGGTCCCTCCCAACACTCCCCTCTCTCCCGATACGACCCACCCACCCCACCCCCTCCTCAACCATGCGCCTCGAGCCACAGCCAGACGGGATTAATACAGTACGGCCCGCCCCATGGCTTTCATATCCGGACAATTCAATGATTATCCAGCTGACTGTCCGGATAGTGTAACATCGGCAGCAAGTTAACCAGCTCCGATTTTTTATCCGGCTAAACTAGCTTTTATCTGGCTCCCATGGCCATTTTGGCCGGATATTGAGATAACTTTATCCGGTCACGATTTTGGCTGTATAAAGGCGTTTTCCGGATGTTCGAATCCCGGATAATCGAGTGGTTACAGTACTAATGAATTTGGAAAAACTGGAAAAGGTTTTGTATTTATGATGCAAAGACAAACTAAACTAACCTAACCTAACCTTCCTAGGCCTCATTCATGCAATCTGAGGCCTAATGTAGTACATATGTGTGCTAAGCTAAGCCTAAGCTAAGCCTAAGGTTTGTTTTTTAGCTTAATTTTTTCAGAATCAGTATAGTGAGTAGTACCAAATTCAACTATCTAATTACTTAGTACATCAATGTTTGCTCTATGTTACAAAAAGGACTATCTAAACAGGAGGATGAGTTGGTATACTACCATGTGGAATGTCAATATTAAGTGGCAGACTGGGAGAAGTGGCAAAGTTCACAGAAACACTCTGGTCCCTATCACTGAGGTAAAATTGCAAGTATCACAGGGAGTAACCTCTGACTCCATGGTGTTGGAGTTTGAGAAGTTTATTGAGGTGATCGGTGTCCAATGACTTTTGTAGAAAAACAAATAAATCTATGGGGTACAGTACTCATTTTTATCAAGAGCTGCATCTATCAGGTCAAGCATATTAATTAACACTATCGGTAATTTTGGACTGGACTCTCGTCAATTATTTTTCTCTTGAATCCTAACTTTGGACCGGACTTGCATCCACTACAAAAATATTTGTATAAAATTCATTTTTTATCCAATCGACCTAGGGATAGTATCAAAATAAGTGCCTTTAGAATGCGCACAATTTGATACCAAAATGAAAGATGTAACATGAAACTTGATGTCCGAACACTTTTATGATTATAAATAGGTTTTTGGTCAAAATTTTAAAATATTTGTTAAAATTCTATTTATTGTGCTATTATGTTGGGACTAGTTTTAAAATGCGCGCCTTTACATCAAACAATTTCATACCAAAATGAAAGATGTAACACAAAAATTTATGTCAGAACACTAGAAAGATATAAATAATTTTGTGATGGCGAGCTTCCAGAATTAAAATATTTGTTAAAATTCCAGTTATTGCTCTATTATTATGGGACTAGTTTTAAAATAAGCGCCTTTTTATTGCGAACAATTTCATACCAAAATGAAAGACGTAACACGAAATTGATGTTATCAAACTGAACGAGTATACACATTAGGTTGCAAATTGGTATACACATTGAGTACAAATTGGTGCTCGTTCACGGGTAACTTTAGGCTTTTCTGCGGGGAGGCACTCCAAACTTTTGTACATTATATTCATACACAACTGTAGGGAATTTAATTGCGAACACAGTGATACCAAAACGAGCAACGTAGCACGAGAATTAAGGTGAGAAAAATGAAACGAGTATGCACATTTTACTGATTTTGTGCGCTCACAGGTAACTTTTGCCGACTTTAGGCTTTGCTGTTGGAAGTCACGCCAGGCTTTTGGACATTATATTTATACACACCTGTAAGGAATTTAATTGCGAACACAATGATACCAAAACAAGCGATGTAGCATGAGAATTAAGGTGAGAAAGCTGAAACGAGTATACACATTTAGGTGTCACTGCGGGCTTACCCGCACACTCGCCCGCACGTCGGGTGCATGACCCCTAAGTTGACCTCGCGCCTGCCCAGTGACCGATAGTGTTAAAACATTATGAATGCTTGGTATGGGGTCTGAAGCCATACTGGCACGAACTAAGTACATTGAGTTTATCTAGGACAACTATTTGTAGATTAGTTTTCAAATATTTTGGACAAGGTGGGCAGGATTTATATTGATCTAAAAATTTTAAATTCAGTGAGATCCCCACTTACATGGACAGGGATTACTTTAGCAATATTAAGAACATCTGGAAAGGCTATGGGTTCAAGTGATTTTTTTGTAGAGTATTGCTATGATACAAGCTAAGAACCTTCAAGCTTTATTTGTAGATTAGAGTTGCTATCTGAGATGGGTTACTAGATTTGTTTTCTGAGGAATTAGTTGGAATTAGTACAGAGTCTACCACATTTGTTTGGGATGCTGGGATGCCATCATTAGGTCAGCCTGTTTTGTCTTAGATTGGATTTTAAAATCTGTTTATGAACCATCTTGAGCAAAAAGTGACACTCAAAGTGCTAAATACAATCATCAGGTTATGTATGTTTCTCAAGCTCATGTGGCTCTTATCTGTTCTTTAACCCTTAGGCAACGGTTATCGTCATATGTTGATTCACTGGGTAATGCGGTTACCGTCACATCACGATTTAAATAATTATACTCTGGGTTTTACATGATGCAATTAAGGATATACAATGGGGCCTCGACTTACGATGCTAATCCGTTCCCAGAGACGGATCGTAAGTCGAAGCGATTTTTCCCATAAGAAATAAAGGGAATTGAATTAATCCATTCCCCACCCTCCAAAATATTAACATACAAATACATTTTATACTGAATACAATGTTTTTTTCTAACTACAATACAGTACCAAAGTTTCTCTTACCTTTATGGAGGGCTCTTGATGGCATATGGAAGATGGTGATGAGGGAGGGAGGAGGAGAGTTGTTACTGTTTGGAAGGGGAGTCCCCTTCCATTATCACATCAAGCAGTGATGTTTCCTCTGGGGTACTCTCTCTCCTACGTTTAGCCTGAATATTACTAGGACCTGGTTGTGGTTCAGTGCTTGTTTGTCTCACTACAAATTTGTCAAGAGACATTGGTTTTTCCCTTCGTTTTAACATTTGTCTGTAATGATGCATCACAGTGTCATTGAATAGGTTAAGGCAACAACCTACTGCAGCTTGATTTGGGCGAGTCATTTCAGCAAAGGTTTGTAATTCTTCCCGTGCTACACACATCTTCTTAATTGTTGAAGAAGAGACATTCCTCACTCTTGTTTCTGCTCTATGGTCATCCTTACATGGGTTTTCATATGTTGAGCCTTACCACTGACTTTCCTTGGACTCATGGTGTGATATACAGTAATTACTTTAATGTTCAAAATGCAAAAAATCACCACAGAAGCGGAATTTCTTATAGGCGCGATCGTCACTAAGCGGGCAACTGTAGTAAACTGAGGCAGGTCAGCCACGTGACTGGGAACCACGCGCTCGGTCAACCCAAATGTGTACCAACACATATCGGAAGCCGACGACACCATCGGATGTCGAGTCGCATTTTTCGATGAAATTTACATAGTAACTCAAAATTATCGTAAGTGGGGCAATCGTATGTCAAGATGCCACTGTACTAGATATATTTGCATGTAATAAGAGTTGATCCTTGAAAAAATCCTGCTCTCATTAGCTACTGATAAATGTTACTCATTAGTTACTTACTAGATGAATGCGGTTATTGTCATATGTTGATTCACTGGGTAATGCGGTTATCGTCACATCACGATTTAAATAATTATACTCTGGGTTTTACATGATGATGCAATTAAGGATATACTAGATCTATTTGCATGTAATAAGAGTTTACCTTGATCCTTGAAAAAATCCTACTCTCATTAGCTACTGATAAATGTTACTCATTAGTTACTTACTAGATGAATGAGGTTATCGTCATATGACAATTTACATAATTATTGCCTGGGTTTTACCTGTATTCACCTAGTTGTGCTTGCGGGAGTTGAGCTCTACTCTTTCAGCCCGCCTCTCAACTGTCAACTAATCAACTGTTACTATTTTTTTTTTAAACACACACCCCCAGGAAGCAGCCCATAGCAGCTGTCTAACTCCCAGGCACCTATTTACTGCTAGGTAACAGGCGCATCAGGTTGAAGGAAACTCTGCCCATTTGTTTTCCGCTGGCGACGGGGATCGAACCCCAGTCCCTAGGTCCAAGTGTGTAGAGCGCTGTCCACTCAACCACCAGCCCCAGAAGATATGATGCAAATAAGACTACAGTTGGTCTATGTGGAGGAAATGGATCTTTCTTTGACCTTTGAAAAAATCTTGCTCTCCATAGTTACTACTAAATGCTGTTACTCATTAGTTATTTACTAGGTGAATGCAGTTATTGTCATATGAGGATTATCATCTGTGGTAGCAGTGAGGCACAGAGCCTTGGGTTTAGGGCCCAGAGTGGTAGCACATTGGTGGCTTGCGCCTTAAATTCAATTTATACTTTTGCCCATATGGTGCCAATTAGGCCATATTACTCCAGTCCTGACCCCCTTGCTCAAAATGCCACAGTAAATACTGAGCTAAATAAAGTCCATCTTTGGCTAACTGCCAACAAACTCACCCTTAACATTGACAAAACTTTCTATATTCTGTTTGGCAATAAATCCTCTAATCAAATAAATCTCAAAATAAACAATACCCAAATTTGTAACAAATTAGATGGCAAATTCCTTGGCATTCTCATTGACCACAAGCTGAATTTCCAGGGACACATTCTATATATATCAAAAAAAGTTTCAAAAACTGTGGGCATTCTTTCTAAGATCAGATATTACGTACCCCGCCCTGCCCTGGTGACTCTCTATTACTCCCTTATCTATCCATATCTCAACTATGGTATTTGTGCTTGGGCTTCTACTACCCAAAATCATTTACGTCCTCTAATTACTCAACACAAAGCTGCAATTAGAACAATATCCAACTCTGGCCCCAGACATCACTCGGTACCCCTACTCAAATCTCTGAATATGCAGCCCGTCCTCCAAAAATGGGGTGGTAAATGTAAGGAGACAAATAAGTGCAATTATGTACTATTCATAGCAGTTAGAAATTGTACTTATTTTCACTTAGTATTAAATCGTACTGTCAAATATATTGTGAATATTTGAGTTTACCTGAAAAACTGAATAGAAAACCACACCCTCACCTAACCGTCTTAGTTTTTGAAGATAATAATTTTATTGCTGCTTAATTACAATTAATACTTAACCTATAGCTATATTGATATTACAGTTTTATAAAACTAATAAAACATAACTAAAATATATCAATAAATTGTAAAGAAACTCGGGATATTTTAAAATTTTGTATAAAATCTACATTGTTTAATAAACCTGAAAAAGACATTCCTGATATTTAAAACTTGTGTATTGCTAATTGAAATTGAAAACGTCATCCTAAAATTCTGAATGTGTTAACAGAAAACGAGGAGAATTAAATCGGGGGACGGAGTTGGGTGAATGTAACAGCCCCATAAGTACAATTATGCACTGTTTATGACAGTACGAAAGTGTACTTATTACACTTGGTATTAAATCGTACTGTCAATTCGGAGGATGGGTTGGAATATGTTAGACATTAAGTCACTGCACATTCTCTCATGTGTATTATACATATATAAAACGCTAAACTGTAATGCCAATCCTGACCTCAAAACCTTCATAGAAGGTTGTATCAGAACCCATGAGCACCACACCAGAAATAAATACAGTTTTGATATTCCTAGAGTACGACTTAATCAAACTAGAAATGCTCTACAAATCAAGGGGCCCAGAATGCGGAATGACCTTCCCAACCATGTTAAAGACTGTACCTCTCTCAACCAGTTTAAGATAAAAACGAAGCTATACCTAATAAATTCCCTGTAACCTACCTTACCCCTCTATTGTCAACCAATGTCTGTTTTTTTTAAAGAGCGCTGTTTGTCGACAGAATTGTATTTGTGCTGCTTTTTCAGCTATGTTTTCATTTCTTGTTTTCATTCTACTCATTATGCTCAATTAGTATTAAGCTTTAGTCATTTAAGTTTTTCATGCCCGAAACGCTTTGCGTAATAGTGGCTTTAGGCATTGTATGTACTAGCTCTATCTATAAGTCCACCAATCTTTGTAAAAATTTCTTGTATGTATGTACCTTACCTAAATAAACATTTATTTTATTTATTTATTTTTTTATATGTCATCACCCTGAGCCCAACACCATTGAATATTATATGTTCATATCCTTTTCACTACTCTATATGCTTGCAGTGGAGTATACCAGGTAAACCAATTCTCATTTCCCCCTTCAGAGCAGGAGAGATTGCTGAAATAGAGGGAATACAGAGAACATATACGGCACGCATAGACACGATAAAGCACCTAAATTATTGAGATCATCTCCAAGCTCTCCAAATGTACTCTCTAGAAAGGAGACAAGAGAGATACCAAATAATATACACATGGAAAATACTGGAGGGCCAGGTCCCTAATCTACACAGTAAAATAACAACGTACTGGAGTGAACGATATGGAAGAAAACACAGAATAGAACCAGTGAAGAGCAGAGGTGCCATAGGCACAATCAGAGAACACTGTATAAACTGTATTAACAGTCTCCGTGGTGTAGTGGTAAGACACTCGCCTGGCGTTCCGCGAGCGCTATGTCATGGGTTCGTATCCTGGCCGGGGAGGATTTACTGGGCGCAATTCCTTAACTGTAGCCTCTGTTTAACGCAACAGTAAAATGTGTACTTGGATGAAAAAACGATTCTTCGCAGCAGGGGATCGTATTTCAGGGACCTGCCCGAAACGCTAAGCGTACTAGTGGCTGTACAAGAATGTAACAACTCTTGTATATATCTCAAAAAAAAAAAAAAAAAAATCAGAGGTCCTCGGCTGTTCAACGTCCTCCCAGCGACTATAAAATATATTGCCGGAACAACCGTGGACATCTTCAAGAGAAAACTAGACTGTTTTCTAAAAGACGTTCCGGACCAACCAGGCTGTGGTGGGTATGTGGGCCTGTGGGCCGCTCCAAGCAACAGCCTGGTGGACCAAACTCTCACAAGTCAAGCCTGGCCTCGGGCCGGGCTTGGGGAGTAGAAGAACTCCCAGAACCCCATCAACCAGATCAACCAGATACAATTATCAATTCAAACAGTATCATGTGTTATGTGAATTATGTGATTTATTAAGTCATTCAACACACTCTTATAAGTAAAGAGAAACAACATCTTCCATCTTGTTGCACCATCTTCCGATGATACAACATGGGAGAACAACACAGGAAGTGTCAGCAAATCCAAGCATGAGGTGTTGACAGGCATCAGACACAGCCATCTTCCCAAGTGCCTCCAGTAGATAAAACGATAAATATTCACTTATTTTTATTTTTCTTACATTTTGAATACAAATTAATAATTCTATATTGAAAGATTACTTTTTTAATTGTTATATTTTTTTGCGCATAGGCAGGTATGACCATTTTTCCATGGCTGCTGCCAAATGGTTAAGTAGGTTAATTCTACCTTGATTTGGATAGGCTTATTTTAAGGGACCATTTGCAGTACCTGCACCACCTACCTTATGACAACGCCTGGTGAATGTTGTCTTCACATGAACCTTGTACTGAGAGCACAGCACACGGGGTCCTAGAGTGAGGTGCAGAGCCCAGGGTCAGGAGCAGAGCCCAGGGGTTCAGGCACAGGATGAAGCCCAGATTAAGTCACAGAACCCAAAGTGAGCCCCAGAGCCCCAGGCGTTTAAGGCCCAGAGCCCAGGGATTAAGGCCTGAATCCAGGGTTTAAGGCGCAGTGAGGCACAGAGCCTTGGGTTTAGGACCCAGAGTGAGGTACGGAGCCCAGGTTGATGCACAGAGCCCAGGGTGATACACAGAGCCCAGGGTAATACACAGAGCCCAGGATGAGGCCCAGAATGAGGCACAGCCTAGGGAGAATCAGTGTACGGGAGGCAAATAGGCCCAGCCGCCCACACTCCTGTTTGTTGTTATTTGTTAAGCGCTACGCGTTCACGTCACAATTTTTCCACATTTATCAAGTAAATAAGTGAAAGACTTGGGGAAGAATGTTCAAAGTAATATTAACTACGAGTAACAGGAGTGGCGGGCCGCTATTATGGTTAGAGCAGTAATTAGATGTGTTTAGTGCACATTCGAATGTGCAGCTCACCCGCCCATACAGCACGAGTCGCTTCCCACCCGAGATGCATTGTTAAATTAACGGGTTTACACAATTATGTAAATCATCCAAACCTCCAAAGCTAGCATATGGAAACTCATTTAGTGGTACTCACCTAGTTGTGTTTACGGAGGTTGAGCTTTGGCTCTTTGGTCCCGCCTCTCAACAGTCAATCAATAGTGTATATATATTTCTGAGGCTACTGGGCTTTATAAATGAAAAATAATTATTTGATCTAGGTAAAAGTGTATACACACATACTGAGTTATAAGCAGACTGTTTGATTTACCTTTGTGCCACTAAAACTAGTGGCCTCGATAAGGACAGGAAGCCGGCGGCTTGTTGAACGTCCCCCCCCCCCCCACATGCCTTGATTTTTTCCAGCTCTACTTTACATGCTCGTGTCCGAAGCTAGACACAAATACAACAAAATTATTAAGGATGGTAACAGAGTCCATTTCATGTGGTCTCCATCTCATGTTGGCCTCCGAATGCATGATAAAGCTGATAAGTTAGCCAAAGAATCTGCCTTTAAAGGAGCCGTTGAGTGTAACCTTGGATTGTCAATGAGCAATCTGAGAGCAACAGTACACCGAGAACTTCAACAAGATCTTGTAGATCTGAGGCAAAGTGAAATTGACACCAGTAATTCCATCTATCATCAAACTCCAAAATAGCACCTGCTTATCAGTTTACCACCAAAATGTTAGATCCCTTGGTAAACATTTTGACGATATAAATGCATTACTCACAGCACTAGGTACTAACTTATCGTTCATTATTTTAACAGAAACTTGGCTAAATAAAGACTATACCCAACTCTACAACTTAGCTGATTATAAAGCCATTCCTAACTGTAGGCCTAACAAAAAAGGTGGTGGCACAGCTATATATTACCGAGATACATTTATCTGCAACAGTGTCATTAGCGACAGAGACTACTACTGTGAATATACTTTTGCTCAGTTAACAATTAAATCCCTTAAATCCTCTTTGACTATTGGAGCCATCTATAGATTTCCCAACACTAACATAGCTTCTTTCTCAGATAACCTAAGGAATCTTAAAGTGAACCCCCAAAACTAATTACAGATGTCACTTCACTGTATTTGATTTAATCATCATTATAACGGCTATCCATTAATATTATTTCATTAATATTGTTTTCATTTCTTGTTTTCATTCTACTCATTATGCTCAATTAGTATTAAGCTTGTCATTTAAGTTTATCATGCCCGAAACGCTTTGCGTAATAGTGGCTTTAGGCATTGTATGTACTAGCTTTACCTATAAGTCAAACAATCCTTGTAAATATTTTTTGTATGTATGTACCTTACCTAAATAAAATTGTATTGTATTGTATTGTATTGTATTTCAGTATAATAATTTATGGTTATCCACTAATCATTATTAGTCACCATAATTAATTATTCACTTTAATTATCTATTTATTCGTTATAATGAGCTAGTATGCTTCTTCATTTAAGGATTATCAATTACTTAATCACTTATGATTATTAATTAATTATTTGTATTTAATAAATAATTAATTATTATTATTATTATAAAAATAAATTAAGTCCCACTCTGTGAGCGTTTTCTTTCAACCGCAGAAACAACAATCTCAACAAAAACCACATCATTCTGGGAGGAGACTTTAATATTGACCTGGGTCAACAAAATTGCTCTCAAGTTGACTATTTCCTTAACAGCATGAACTCCTGTATGCTAATTCCCACAATCACCAAACCTACCCGAGTCACTCAAACATCAGCCACTACCTTGGACCACATATGGACAAACATAACAGCTCCCCTTGTATCTGGTATAATCTACGACAGAACAACTGACCACTATCCTACCTTTCTCATAGCGAACATGGACATTACACCACCAAAAAGCAAGAAACTTTCATTTAGGCTACACAGTGAATCAGCTTTAGGCAATCTTACAAATGCACTTCACAATATTAATTGGGATTCTGAATTCAATAATACCCAGGATATAAATCATTAGCTAACTTCTTCCTCTCCAAAACTCTAAGCCTCTACAACCTTCATTGTCCCCTTCTTACCAAGCAAGTACCTGACAAAAAAGATTAAACAATCCATGGCTCACAAGTGGTATCCTCAACTCAATCAACAAGAAACATGAATATGAAAAGAAACTTAGGATTGGCCTAGTTTCAAAGGAAATAGGTAAAAGGTACTCATCAATGCTTACCAGTCGTGTCATAGGCAGCGTAGGGGACGGACGTTTGAGGGTCCTCCCCTGCGTTTGCACTCGTTATCGTGGGTGTAATTGTACCTCCGACAGTTACGAAGCCTGATAACCAATCTGGGACACACACATACACACCAGGTGTGTCTGAAACCTGGTTATCACCTGCATTGGTGAATTACAAGTGGCATTTGTAGCTGTGTTGCTGACCCGCGAGGGGAAGGCTGTTGATCAGGCCTCAGGCGTCCCCTCCTCACTCGCCTGTTGGGCCTAAACCACACGTGTATCAGGTACACGACAATAGCTCTTGCGTCATACTACCGCTGAGCCGTGTTTGCCTTGTTCTTCGATCGAAGACGTTAGTGACCACGAAACAATGCAGCCTCAGTTCAGTGGAGATACTTTGAGTCATGCATTAACTCTCCCACTTCTACATTAGTTGATGTGAAATAGTGCTGTGACGATTGAGTATGGTTTGAAACTTTAATTACAAAACTGTGTGAATATACAAAGTGTAAGGGCACTGGTGTGGCACGCTCTGTTAGGCCTAGCATCTCGCCCGGCCAGGGAATGAGGATATGGTGCCAGGAACACCTTCATGATCAATATGCTTCTTGCACATCTCTCCGCCAGCTCTCAAGTACTACGGTTTGTTGCCTGTGCATGTCAAGTTTTTGTCGAGTGTTAAGTATCTGTTAAGCAGATACTTATGCATGTAACACCAACTTCAAATTTTTCCGCGCCAACCTGCAAGGTGCGCTGTGACCTTGAAAATAGTGGAGCCTCATATATGCAGGCTGGCCGATTTAATTATTTCTGCTGATTTTAAATTTTTTAAATTTTGCCCCGAGGGGCGAGTTTATTGGGCAGCGCCACTCATCTTGTGAGTGAACATACCGCCATAGCAGAATGTACAACACTCCCCAATAGGAAGAAAACCCGCTGGGTTGTTCATCCTGTCACTTGTACCCAGACACAGCTGGGACTTGCTTAACTGTCTCAAGTGAACAGCTCCTCAAACAAGAAGATTAACATTTATCAACCCTTAAAAGCTTACGTTATCTTGCGGGTGCAAAATGGGGAAATCTTTTAAGAACAGTATCAATATTTGACAAATAGTGTTTTCCTAACTCAAACAATGTGGGGTTTATTATTCTACAGTTATTCCTAATGTCTCTGAGGTGTTCACATTCACGTAGATAGTGGTCAAGGCGGTGTCCATCACTCTCACCACAGATTCTGCAACTTCGCTGATCAACTGTTGTTTCCATTCCAAATCTCCATGGATATTTGTATCCAAGACGGATTCTCGCTATTACAGATTCTCTCACTCGTCGTCCTCCTCTTCGGCCATACTGATTGGGATTGCCAGCTGCAACCATGTTGTACCATCGTACAGATTCACTGGTTTGTGCTTCTATCCTCCTTTCCTCAGTTACCTTGTCACGGTGATGTTGCCTGATAATACTTCTAATTTGTAGTTGAGTCTTGGGTATGAAGTATTCAATATGGTCTCCTTCAGCGCCTTCAGCAGCCAGCACATCTGCTCGTTCATTCCCACATATTCCAACATGGGAGGGGATCCACAGAAACTTGATGACTCTTCCCTGATTGGTAAGTACTCTCACAGCTCTCTTGATTTCAGCGACTATTGCAAGATTTTCTGCCTGATTTTTACTTAGGCTTTGCAGTGCTGCTTTTGAATCGGTGCAAATCACTGCACCATTAGTGTTCCGTTCAAGAAACCTTAACGCCATAACAATGGCAGTTAGCTCTGCTTGCGTTGAAGAGGCATAGTTCTCAATACGTGCTTTTTCTTCATTTCTGCGTTGGAAGGTATTATCCTTGATTACCGTGTATGCTGCACCAGCCCTGCCATTGATAGGATTAGATGACCCGTCAGTGTAGATTTGATCTAGTTCATCTCCGGCTTCTTTATAAATGTCCTCGAGATACTTGTGCCTCATTTCTTGTGGTATCATGTTGGATTTTTTCATTGCCATTTCATTGATGATGATCTTGCATGAGTCATCCTCCCAGGGAGGTAACCTCTCTACAGGCAGGAGCTCACGGGCTTGCTCAAGCAGGTGAAGCTCTTCAAGGTAGCAGACTGCTCTGTGATGCCATTTTTTGCTTCTCCTGTTTCCCCCTGAAAGTAGCACAGAGCTCAGTTTTTTCTTGGCAATATCATTGTAATGGGGATCTCTGGCTATCCTAATTGCAAGCTTAGCATTCAGCTCCTGAATTCTGCTTTTAATACTGGGAAGGGACAACTCCTCTCGTAGATTAGACGTTTTGGCAGTTCTTGGGACTCCAAGAATGATTGTCATGGCTTCATTTTGAATGCTTTCAAGCCTTTTCATATCGGTTTGGGAGTAGGTGCACAGTACTGGTGCGGCATAGTCTATGACGGAGCGCACATAGGCTGTGTGCATCATTTTGAGCACGGCAATTGAGGCTCCATGTCCATTCCAGGTCATAGCTTTCAGTGCCTTGAGTCGACTTTTGCATGTTCCTATGAGTTGATTGAGCTCCTCTTTCTTTCCCTTGTTAGAGCCGACAGTGACGCCAAGGTACCGGTAGTGGTCAACCCATTCAAGTGTTACACCATTAATTTGCAGTTCTTCATTTGCTCTCCGCTTGTGATGGGAGTATGCCTTCGTCTTGTTTGTGGAGAGAGTGAAACCGAGCTCAATACATTTCCTTCCGAGGAGTTCAATGGACTGTTCAATTTTTCCCAAGGTGGGAGCTTGTATTAGGACATCATCTGCATATCCCACTTGTTGTGTTCCTTCCGGAAAATCAATATTTGCAATGGCGTTCATAAGTACATTGAATAGTGTAGGGCTTAAGACTCCGCCTTGGGGGGTCCCGAGTTCCATACTCATTGTTCTGGAGACTGCTCCATTGAAGCAAACCTTGGCTTCCCTTCCTGTGAGGTAGTCTTCAACCCATTTCATGAGTCTCCCCTTGACACCCATGCATGCAAGCTCGTCCAGGATCGCAATCCCCTGTGCTTTGTCGAAGGCTCCTTTGATGTCAACAAATACAGAGTACCTAGCCGTGTCATTAACCAAGTAATTAACTATACAATTTGCTGTGCTCCGTCCTTTAACAAATCCATTGACCCCCTCCCCTAACCTGCCTATTTTGTGCAACAGTCGGTTTAGGATGATCCTTTCAAGCATTTTGCAAGTGCATGACACGAGGCTGATAGGTCTGTAATTACCAGGGTCATTAGGCTTCGGTATGGGAATAATTATTGCGTGTTTCCATTGTGTGGGCAACACTCCACTTAGGAATGACTTGTTAAACAGGTGGAGTAGTGGATTCCCAGACACTGCACACAGTGCATTGAGTATGTCGTAGGTGACGCCATCTTCACCAGGTGCTGTACTTTTACCCTTTTTCATAGCGCCCCTTACTTCTTGGGCTGTGATTGGTTCCCCATACTCGTCATCACTAGACAGTGCTCTTGTTATCCTAATTCTTCTGTCATCATGTCGCAGGAGCTGTTCCCTGCTGATTTCTGCAGGGAGGGAGGAGGAGGATGCTGCATCACTCCACTTGTGAATTAGTTCCTCAGCCTTACCCTGGGGGTCTTTGTGAGCCGCAGGCCGGGCTCTGCCCCCCTTAGCTATCTGAATTTTTGCCCACACTTGTCTTGCAGATGTTTCCCGTCCAATAGAGCTAGTGAACTCAAGCCATTGTCTTTCCCGCTCTTTAATCTTCTCTTCCCTGGCTACTTGACACACTGTCTTAAACAACTCTTGGTTACTTTCAGTGGGATGTCTCCGGTACTCTCTACTCATGTCTCGCACATTTGCGTTAAGCATCTTTATGTAATCATTCTCATACCATTTTATTTTCTTCCTCTGAGGGTTACTTCGCCCAGGCGTACGGCGCGGAACTCTTAGACAGCTCTCAATTTGGTGGTTAAGGTCATCAACAAATGTGTTAATGTCTTCTGGGATTTGGTATTCCGTGAACCAGTCACTCATCCTGTTTATGAAGTGCGGCCTCATATCTGGTCCGAGTGATAACCTTTTTCTTTTATTTGTCTCTTTCCTTCTCTTGCTCATGTCGACGGTGGTAATCAGTGCCCAATGGTCACTACATAAACTGTGCACAATGTGTGTACTGGCATCCGTGTCCTGTGCATTCAGCAGGAGAGCATAATCTAATCTTCCTCCTCTGAGGTGAGTTGGCTGTTCATCACCCAGGACCCTAAGGTTTTCACTTCCCCTGACAAAGAGTGACAGTTTCCGTCCATTGACATTGGGCTGATGACAGTTGGCACCAAAGTGTGGGTGTCTGGCATTCAGGTCACCAACCAGCAGGGTAGGTTCTTCATTAACAAACTCAGGCAGTGCGTCAAGGTCAAGTTTACTCTGTGGCACATATAGGTTGATTATATGTAGAGCATTATTGTTTAAGTAAAGGGTTACTCCCAGTGATTCAAACTCATCCCCTATGTGCAGGTCATCAATAATCTGTGCGGGAATGTTGTTATTTACATAAGTGATGAGACCCCGTTTTCTTTCCCCATGTGGCAGGGAGAACTTGCGATAACCGCTGAACCTTGGGTTGAAGTCATCACCTACCATTGTCTCCTGTAGCACTATGACGTCAGTTTGGTGTTCACGAGCGTATTGTATGATGTCATTAATTCTATTGCGAACGCCATTGCAGTTCCATTGTAGGATAGTGAGACTTTCTTCA
Source organism: Procambarus clarkii (assembly GCF_040958095.1). Taxonomy (NCBI): domain Eukaryota; kingdom Metazoa; phylum Arthropoda; class Malacostraca; order Decapoda; family Cambaridae; genus Procambarus; species Procambarus clarkii. Next base: position 43,768,853 of record NC_091161.1, read on the forward strand.
GCGTGGTTATCCATTGTGGAGGTGTTGGTCATCAGATGTACTGTGTGTGGTGTTGTTGCTGGTGAGAGTGTGTTCACTGGTGGTGTTGTATGTGGTGTTGCACCACCGTCATGTGCTGGTGGTACTGTTTGTATGCCAGTGGTCAGTGGTGTTGTGTACACTAGTGTCGTTGTGTTCACTGGTGGTGCTGTTGTCTTCACTGGTGGTGTTGCGTTCACTGGTGGTGCTGTTGGTGGTGTTGTGTTCACTGGTGGTGTTGTGTTCACTGGTGGTGCTGTTGGTGGTGTTGTGTTCACTGGTGGTGCTGTTGTGTTCACTGGTGGTGGTGTGTTCACTGGGTCGCACTGAGTTCACTTGGGTAGCACTGAGTCTGCTGTTATGTGCCGTGGCTCGTGTTGCATCCCCATGCACCAAGTTGCAACCTGCTGAACTCGCCTGAGGCAACTTCAGGCCCTGCAGAATGTGAAGTATGTCCTCCTGGGTCTTCTGGATTGTACATAGGATATTCTCAAGTTTATTTTGCTTGCTTATTAGTTCTTGCATGAGTGGGTGATTTTTTATCATGTGGGTAATCATTGCTTCCATACCGGGCGGCATTGTTTTATCTGGACCCAGTGAGGTGTTGACTGGTGAGTGGGGAGGGGGAGTGGTAGGGTGGGGGGAAGGGAGGGTCGCCTGAGAGGCGGAAGGGCTGGTTGACTGGGAGGCGTTAGGGGGTATGGGTGATGAGGCAGGAATGGTGTTGTTGGGTGGGGTAGGGTTGGGGTTAGTGAGGGAGATGAGGTTGGGGTTAGTGAGTGGGGTTGAGGTAAGTGGGTTTGTGAGAGAAATGGGGTCTGGTTGGGCCTGTGCGGGGTGGTGGTGGGTCACTCCACCACTACCCCAGGCTGGTGTCTGCCTACTGGAGGCTGGACCCTGGCTTGCTGTGGTACTGTTCACGGAGCCATTCCCGCCCCTGTTTACTGGTCCACCTGCTGTCTGCGTCTGCGTCGGCGTCCTTCTCAAGCCCTGCCAGTCAGGCCTCCTGCTGCAATATCTGTTCCAGGCATGGTGGGCCTGCTTGCAGTTGACACATTTAGGTATTACCCCGCTACCCCCACCCTGTTTAAGCTTGTCCAGACACTGCTTGGTGTCGTGAGAGCCACTGCAACACCCACACCTAATTGGGCGATCACATTGCCACGTTCTGTGATCCCACCGTTGACAGTTGCCACACAAGGACGGACTGCCAATATACCTCTCCACTTTGCACGCCCTCATGCCTGGCATTTTAATGACTTGGGGCAGCTCTCCCTTCCACATAGCAATTGCTTGATTTTTGGGCAGTCCCCCTGGTCCAGTGTTGCGCTCGACCCAAACAATCTCGGTATAGTCCTTGAGATATTCCACGTCAACATGAATGCTATAGTTCTTAATTATAATTTTAGTTTGTCTTGTCTGTGGGTTTGCTTCTAATAATTTGACATTCTTACCTAGATACTCGAGACTGGTCTCTGTGAAGTACTTCAGGGCACTGTAACCCTGCACCCGTGCACTAACATTGCCACCTACACACCTGCTCTCTATACAATACTTTCCTCTGTGGGCGCGGGCGGCCTCAATAATCCATCTAAACTTCTCTGATGCTGTCATTACCCCTGCAGGAAAGATTAGGGTGTGCCACTCACTGTCTTCGTCGTGTCGTCGTCGTTGTTGTTGTTGTTGTTGTTGTTGTTGTTGCTGAGGTTGCTGTTGCTGCTCATCCTGTCGCCGTGACTTATCCCGTTTCCTGCCTCTTCTACCTTGGACTACTTGGAAACCTTCATCGTCTATTGTAGAGTCTCCTGTATCAGTACTGTTGGAGGGCCCAGGGCTGGGATCCCGACCGGAGGGCCCCGGGTGTGGACCATCACCCAGGGGCCCCTGGCGGGGATGGGGGTCGTTATGGTTCCCGGGTACACCAGCCATGGTCACTTGTTGTTGTTGTCTCTTAGAAGTCTTACTTCTCGTGTCAGCAACCATCTATTTGCTGCGGCTCACTTCATGTGTTGTTGGGTGGTATGTCTTCAACACTGCACTCTGTCCTACGTACGCACACATGTACATATATACACCTACAAGGCACAAGGTTTACACTCACACGTAGCGTAGGGGTACTCTATGGTGTGCCCTGGCAGTCTCTTGTGTAAACACACTAGTCGCGCACACAGACCACGACCTTGGGTAGGGAGGGCACAAAGGCTATTTTTCACGCGCGTGGGGCCCCAGGCTTCAGGTACCGCGAGGCGACCCAACCTACGTCAGAACTCTTACCTCACAACTTCCCCTCAGCAGGCCTCGATATTGCCACATTAACAATTGCTGCCTTAATTTCTGGCCAATCCACACGTCTAGGGCCTACCACAGTTGGTAGGAGGGGCGGTGCACACTTAGTGCCTCTGTAGCTGATCTACTTGGCGCACTGAAGACTAGACCTTAGGCCTAGGCCTATGTCAAACAGGAGGATGGATACATCCTGCCTGCTCCTCCTCTAGCTTGAGGACAACTGATTTCTGCTGATGTTGTTTGATGGTTGGCGGCCCCTTACACCCTGTGAATAGGCCATATGTTGAAGTGCTTCTTTGTGGTTCACTGTGGAGCGAGTGTACCGTAATACTCTGCATATAGGTGTTGTGTCTTTAACGCCATGGCAACTGCCCCGGATAAGGTGCCGGGCAGCACATCGCCGTTGCCAGATAGTGACTTTGTGGACCCATCGCACGGTCGTCAATTGTTTTCTAATGATGGTGCCACCTCCTCAGTGGTCCCCCACGACACATCAGAAGGCGGTGCAGATGATGAGGGATTCACGGTGCAAATGAGTAAATAGTCAGCGCCGTAAGCAGTTGAGAAGGGCACGATCAAACCCACCAAATTCGGCTGCTGCCAAACATGTACGGCTAGATTTTCCTCTGGGAACCACAGTAGACGGAAAAGTGCAGTGGTTTTTGTGAAGCCTCTGAGGCACATTATGATAAGGTCATTAAGTTACCTAGAGATGAAAGTGACTATGTCTTCGTTACAAACGACAGTGCTTTTGTAAATGTGTTGCTAAACACAGAGAATGCAGGCATTAAGATGAAAAATGCAGCACCTAGGCGTCCAAAAGTAAGCATTGTCATATTCAATGTTAATAAACTCATTAAGCCTGAATATCTTTGTGATGAAAATATCGTAAACTCTAAACGTCAGAGAAATGGACTCATAGCTGCCACATGGAAAGGTGCCCAACCCGTTCTCGCAAATTTAATAAGTCAATATTGACTTATTAAATATGTGCATAGGTGACATACTTAACATAATAGATACCCTTAAAAAGATTCATAGAAAACACCGACCTTACCTAACCTTGTTAGTATCTTAAGATAAGCATCTTATTGCTTCGTAATTACAATTATTACTTAACCTATACCTATTATAGGTTAGGTAATAATTGTAATTACGAAGCAATAAGATGCTTATCTTAACATACTAAGTAGGTTAGGTAAGGTCGGTGTTTTCTATGAATCTTTTTAAGGGTATCACGCCTATACCGGACAGAATTTACTCTAGAGCAGCTCTAGGTCGGCACTATAACATTGCCCTCTACAACCCTCCCCCTCGTAGCTGTCTTCCCAGTTCACGAAATCCAATCTAGTCTAATCACGTCTAAAATCAATCTAGTCTAATCAGAAATCCAATCTAGTCCGGACAGCTGTAGCCCAACGGAAGGGATTATACATCAACGAGTGCTTGACTAGGAACAGACAGCACCTCCTCTACCGCCTGCGTCAAATCCGTCAAAAAAACCCAGATGCGATTCATCAGTGCTTCGTTAGAGATGGACTGATAAAGGTGAGAAAAACCGCAGAGGGCAAAATGTTCACAATTACTAAAGAAGAGAACCTCAACGCTTTCCTCTCCCAATGTGGTCTGTCTCAGTTCATTATCACTCCCAGTGAATTAACTTAATTAACCCCCTGTCAACTAGTGGGGCTAGGTTTCCTAAGTCTCATTGTTTCATTTTCTGACTTAATTTTTAACTTACTCTTAACTAGTCATTTACTGAAATTATTTAATTGAGTGCATAAATAGTTCTTCAGGTCTTATTAATTATACAGTCATAACTGAACTATTTATAGTTAATAATCATTAGCTTAAATTTGCCTATGCTTATTATTCAACTTTTCTTTGATTCCATTTATTACCTAGGTTGCCTAGCCTCGCCATGCTCCCTTACTCCATTGTACCCCTGGCTTTGCCTGCATCTCAAATTGCAAATTGTTACTTACAGTGTACCTGAGAGTACTTGTAAGCAATCTACCTCATTTTTGCTCAATTTGTTTTTGTATTGCTTAGTCTTGTTTATATTTTTGTTTTGTATTTCTATATCTTGTGTTTTGTATAGTCCATGTTTATATGTTTTTTCGTTAATCTCATTTATTACCTAGGTTGCCTAGCCTAGCCATACTCCCTTACTCCATTGTACCCCTGTAAGCCCCTTTTGAGTTTGCTTTGTTCTGTATTGTGTACATCTTTTTCCCTATTTTATAGCTTATTTCTACCTTGTTATTTGCCTTTCTTCCCTTGTTTTTCCTGCAATCAGCTTTTTTTATGCAGACAAGTATAGACCCTGAACTTAACCTCTTATCCACTATCTATGACAATTATCACTTTAATGATCTAAATTACAGATATTTTGCAGCACATGATGTAAACAATGTATTAACTCATAATCACAATATCTCTGTAATCAATTTGAACGTTAGATCCCTAGGTAAACACTTCGATGATGTTAGTGCCTTGATTGAAGCTATTGACAACAAATTCTCTTTTATTATACTTACTGAAACATGGTTGAAAGAGGATACTACTCAGCTCTTTAACATGCCTAACTACTCAGCAATTCACAACTGTCGTCAACTTCAGAGAGGTGGTGGCACTGCTCTTTACTACCACCAAGAACTAACATGCTTAAAAGAAATTAGAACCAGAGACTGCTATGGGGAGTATATCTTCGCCAGCTTCAGAGTCAAGGGTGCCGAGTCTGTCCTGACTGTGGGTGCAGTTTATAGAATTCCTAACACTGATGTGTCCGAATTCAACTCAAACCTTAGAAATCTAATACTTGATAACAGACTGAACAAAAACCACCTAATTATCGCAGGGGACTTTAATATTGACCTCTGCGAGCCTGAACACCCCACGCTGTTAGCTTCCTCAACTGTATGAATTCCTGCTTCCTCATACCCTTAATCACTAGACCTACTAGAATCACTGATAGCACTGCCACGACGCTCGATCACATCTGGACAAACATAACCTCTCCGCTTACTTCAGGTATAATCACCGATAGCACTACAGATCATTACCCCACATTTCTCTTAACTAACATTAGCAAACCACCTCTTGAGTCAAGAGTGATACGTTTTAGACTACACAATGAAACTGCTATAGACAATTTTATAACTGCTGCTGATAATGTCAACTGGGAGTCCGAGTTAGGTAACATAGTGGACATCAACCTAGCAGTGCAATCTTTTCTTCAAAAAACTCTTAGCCTTTATAATACCCACTGTCCTATGCTTACAAAACAAGTCACAACCAAAAGGCTTAACAATCCCTGGCTTACAAAGGGAATACTTAAATCTATTAATAAAAAACATGACCTTGAGAAGAAGTATAGGTTAGGAATTGTCTCCAAAGAATTCTCAAAGAATTACTCATTATTGCTGTCTAAGATAATTAGACGAGCCAAAACTAAATACTACGAAGATAAATTTACCCAAATAAAGAGCAACATTAAACAAACTTGGAGAACAATTTCTCAAATATTGGGATCAAAGAAGTCTTTAAATAACAAACCGACTCTCCTGTCTAATAACGATGGTCAGCTTTCAGCCTCTGATTCTGCTATTGAGTTCAATAGGTTCTTCTCTTCCATTGGTTCATCCCTTGCAAATGATATTCCATCTTCCAGTACAGACATTAATGACTATCTTTCAGGTAACTATCCACAGTCTCCGTACCTAAATCCTATTAATTCCACTGACGTCAATGAGATAATCCTTTCCCTTAAAACCAAGCCTGGTGCCCTTGAGGAGATACCAACTTTAATTTACAAAAAAGCCTCCAGATCTTTAGCCCCTGCTATTGCTTTGCTCTTCAACAAGTCACTTGAACTCCAAACCTTCCCAGATATTCTAAAAAAAGCGAGAGTAACGCCTGTCCACAAATGTGGTAATCTCACAGATGTTAACAACTACAGACCTATATCTATCCTGCCAAACTTGTCAAAATTTTTTGAAAAACTAATCTATAAGCAGCTTTACTCATATCTAGCCAAACTCAATATACTTAGCCCTTGCCAATATGGCTTCAGACCCAAAAAAAGCACTAACGATGCACTTATTAGTATGCTTAACTCGATTCATACAGCTCTTGATAAAAATGAGTTCCCTGTTGGGTTGTTTGTGGACCTGCGTAAAGCTTTTGATACTGTCAACCACCAAAACCTTCTTCTTAAATTACATCATTATGGAGTCAGAGGACACTCCCTACAATACCTCAAATCCTACCTTACTGACAGGCTCCAATATGTTTCTGTGAATAATACAATTTCTCCCACCCTACCCATCAACATTGGTGTTCCCCAGGGCAGCATACTTGGCCCTCTCCTCTTTCTCATCTACATTAATGACCTTCCAAATGCCTCCCAACACCTCAAACCAATTCTATTTGCTGACGACACAACCTTCATTTACTCCAGTCCTGATCCCCTTGCTCTAAATGCCACAGTAAATACTGAGCTAAATAAAGTCCATCTGTGGCTAACTGCCAACAAACTCACTCTTAACATTTACAAAACCTTCTATATTCTGTTTGGCAATAAATCCTCTAATCAAATAAATCTCAAAATAAACAATACCCAAATTTGTAACAAATTAGATGGCAAATTCCTTGGCATTCTCATTGACCACAAGCTTAATTTCCAGGGACACATTCTAAACATATCAAAAAAAGTTTCAAAAACTGTGGGCATTCTTTCTAAGATCAGATATTATCATGTGTATTATACATATATAAAACGCTAAACTATAATGCCAATCTTGATCTCAAAAGCTTCATAGAAGGTTGTATCAGAACCCATGAGCATCACACCAGAAATAAATACAGTTTTGATATTCCTAGAGTACGACTTAATCAAACTAGAAATGCTCTACAAATCAAGGGGCCCAGAATGTGGAATGACCTTCCCAACCATGTTAAAGACTGTACCTCTCTCAACCAGTTTAAGTTAAAAGCGAAGCTATACCTAATAAATTCCCTGTAACCTACCTTACCCTTCTATTGTCAACCAATGTCTGTTTTTTTCTTTAAAGAGCGCTGTGTTTCGACATAATTATATTTGTGCTGCTTTTTCATCTATGTTTTCATTTCTTGTTTTCATTCTACTCATTATGCTCAATTAGTATTAAGCTTGTCATTTAAGTTTATCATGCCCGAAACGCTTTGCGTAATAGTGGCTTTAGGCATTGTATGTACTAGCTCTACCTATAAGTCAAACAATCCTTGTAAATATTTATTGTATGTATGTACCTTACCTAAATAAAATTGTATTCTATTGTATTGTATTGTATTATAAGTGTCAACGATGGGGACGTCATGTAGCCAGGTACTGCACAAGCAAAAACTTTTTTTGTGCCGTGTGTGGTGAACCTCATAAATCTGAGGTGTGTTTTAAACTCATAAAGGAACTGCAGTCAGTAAGTGAAAAATGCATAAACTGTGGCAGGAGCGGTGTTCAAGACTGGCACCTTGACTGTGTCAAGCGACCAGCTGCTTACGGCCAGGTGCCCGGCCCCGCCCACCCGGGAGGATGGTTGCCAGGCACAGCTGCCGGCTCTAATTCCTGTGCAGAGCCACCTGGACGTAGTGTTCGTAGCAGCTGGATACCAAATACTTCACCATCTGCCAAGCACCAAGTGCATCACGGGGCCAGACGACAGGTGTCTGTTCAACCTGCGCCTGCCCGTCAGGTGCCAGGAACCTGCCTCCCGGAGGTGTTGACACAACACTCGCCATACCCTTCACACCACCATGAAGAGCAGTTGCCAAATGCTGCCATCAGTCCCACTCGCTGTTCAGAGCCATCTGGAGGTGATGTTCGCTCCAGCTGGTTGCCAAACTCACCACGTTTAAATTACGAAGTGCACAAGGGGACCGGTGCCAGACCGAAGACTCCTGCCATCATCCCAGCTCCCCCACAAGAACCAGGTGCTGCATCTTCTGCCAGTGGTGGGCCTTCCCCTGATGTAGAGTGGCCACTTCCTGGTTCTGGGATAATGTCACCTACTGTGAGACCACCATCCACAGCTGGACCCCACAGTCAACTGGAAGTGGGGGATAAGGAACTGGATCAAAATGAGACAGATCGCAACCTCAGCCTCCCTACCACCTCGCCCTTGGGTTGCTCCACTGTTCAAGCAGTGGTTGCCCTTCGTGACTGGTTGCAGGAACACCAGCAGCAGTCACAGCAGCAAACGGAGCGGCTGCAAGAGCAACTCCAATATGAGAAAAAATCCACCAGAGATATTTCGATGATGGTCACGTGTATGAGGGGACTTGTAAGCAATGACTCCCAACCCTCCCCTTCCACCCCTGAACCCTCCAAAAATGTGTTCGCTTGCCCATCAGGGGAAACTTCTAGTGATCTTGAAACCTTGTGTAGTGGAGCCCTTCCACGCAGGTTAACTGCCAAAGTTGTGCTAAAGTATGTTCAAAACGACTCTATAGCTGGAAATGACAGACAAATTGTACTAGACCATTGGATGCAAATGTGTGACATTGGTAATAAACTAAGAAATGTTCCTGGACTTATACCGTAGTGCAATAGATAATATGTATATAGATAATATATATTAAGAGAACTAATAATATCAATATATAATGCTGACTTTAAATGCACAAATAACTAAGTTATCCGTCCTAAGCTGGAACATTGCATCCCTCAAAAAAAGGTTCTCAGATTTACATCACAAAGTAACAACTGAACACATCGATATTGTATGTCTCCAGGAGTGCAGAGTTCCCGCAAGATCCTCACCCCCGAAATTGCCCTCATTTGTTTCTTACAACCTCAGATCCAGTAACTCTTGCATTCTATACATCAAACAATCCCTACCCCATCAACTTCTGCCAGAAAAACAAACTGCCGGTCAACAGTATCATGGAGTGAGGATCTATGTGGACAACTCTGTTCTCAATGTATTTAATCAATATGCTCCAGCAGGAAAGTTAAATTATATTGATCTTCCGGCCTGCGCTCAAGCAGAGCCAACCATCATTCTTGGTGACTACAATGCTAGACACAAGGACATTGGTGGCTCTCGCTTCAGTAACGGTAACGGGAATCAACTGCTGTCGCTACTAAATAGTCACCAAGATGTGCAGATTGTGGGTGACCTTGAACCCACGCATATATGTGGAGGCATTCTAGACCTCTGTGTTGGTTTCAACGTCTCTCACGTCTGGTGCACATCATCTATTGTAACAGATTTGTTGTCAGATCATCACCCTAGATTGACTACTTCATGTATAGGAAATAACATCCTGCCCGGTGGGACTTTTAAACGCAAACGGCTCAGTGTTCCTCCTGCTCGACGTGAAGACTTTGTTGCTCATGTGTCAGAGTGGTACAGCACTTATGATCCCTCCACAGTCCAGACATTTAACGACGGTCTAGTACAGAGCATTCAGATGTTTGCTGACCCTTTAGGTCGGCCCCCTGCACCATCCAATAGTCGGAACGATATGAAAGGTAATAAATGCCATGCCTATTACAATGACCCCAAACTGCGTACTTTGAAACGCACTGCCAGACGAGTTGGGCTTGCATATAGGGAAACACGTACACCAGCAATGCTCAAGCTCTTTCAGAAAGCCCTAGCCAAGGCGAGGGAGCGCATGACAGAGCTCAGGCAAGATAACTGGGAAACTTTTGTTAACAGTCTCAACTCTCACACTCCCCTCAGCCAGGCATGGAAGGATATTAAAAGAATTAAAGGCGATAAGATCGGCCAAGTAGCACACCCTCACCCTCTACACAGAGCAAACAAGTTAGTCGATGCTTGGGCAACCCCCTCTAGCTTCAATAATCTTCCCCCAGACATGCAGTTTAGATTAAATGCTGGTTACGGAGATCGAGAGAGGCTCGTTGACTTCATGCTCCACAAGGAAGATGAATGCAACGTGCCATTTACTGAGTTTGAATTACTCGCGGCCCTAAACAAAGGCAAAGCCACATCCCCCGGTGAAGATGGTATCACTTATGACATATTGCGTCTGCTCCCTTTAGTATCAGGGAATCCCCTGCTTGAGCTGTATAATATGAGCTATGTTACTGGGGAGCTTCCTATCTCTTGGACCAACAGTATAATCATTCCAATTCCCAAGCCAAATCAAGAATGCTTTCCGTCCAATTTCCCTTACTAGCTGCATTTGCAAAACATTCGAGAGAATGGTCCTAAACCGTCTCCTCCATAGAATAAGAACCATGCTATCCCCCCAGATATATGGCTTCATGCATGGAAGGAGTGTGCATCATTGCATCACCACCTCTCTTACCCTGCACACTGAAAAGTCATATACCACCTTCCTAGATCTTAAGTCTGCCTTTGATATTGCAAATAGACATGTTATCTTGAGTGAGCTTGCAAGAATGAATATTGGTGGTCGGCTTCTTTGTTGGATCAGGGGTTACTTATCCAACAGGAAGTCATCTGTATTTTTCCAGGGACATAGGAGTGTAACAAAATACTTTGAACTAGGTACCCCGCAGGGTGGTGTCCTCAGTCCTACCTTATTTAATATCTTAATAAACACGCTGTTAGACTCTATACCGAGCAAACCCAACGTCCACATCATTAGCTATGCTGATGATATAATGATACACACCACTGGGTATGCTAACACGCAGAACACTCTTAACTCTGTATTACTCATGTCAGGACCTAGGCTTAATTATCTCAGCAGAGAAAACAAAGATACTAAATCGGCGCCCACCCAGGCAGGGAGGAGCTGTTCGCAAGATGCAACTGTCTGATGGCTCCCAGCTCGACTATGTAAACAGATTCAAATACCTTGGCCTTGAGGTGCCACTGTATGGTCCTGTTGTATTCAGACTCTGTCGTCAGTATAAAGAGAGGCTCCGAGCTCTCAAGGCTGTTGCAGGTTATCACTCAGGCTATGGTGCCAATGTCAGAATTGTCAAAATGATGTACCTTGCATACATTTATTTATTTATTTATTTATTTATTTATGCATATACAAGAATGTACATAAGGAATGTGAGGATACAAATATGGTAATTACAGTCTTGTAAAGCCACTAGCACGCGCAGCGTTTCGGGCAGGTCCTTAATCTTAGAAAATTTTAAGGAGGTAAATACTTGCAAAATTATAGACAAAAAATGATAACAGATTACATGAAATGAAAAAAAAGATGAGAGAAAATTGTAGGTACAGTATATTAAAGCACATAGGTAGCTAAGATTGATTGCAATGACAGCTTGAATGGTAGTTGACAAAAAAATTGGTAGGCATAATACAGCAGAAACAATATAAGATTAGTTGCAATGACAGCTTGAATGGTAGTTGACAAAAATTGGTAGTCACAATACAGCATATGGCTAGCACATAAAAGAAGACAGCAATGAACACAATGATAAGGTTGTTTGAAATTACATAAAAATTAGGAGATTGGGTAACACTAGGTACAGAGCAAATTTAAAGCTCAGTGTAGGAAACTAAGAAGATGAAGTTAGGTACTTTTTGGTTTTGCTTTTAAATAAGGCAAAAGTTTTACAGTTTTTCAATTCACTAGGGAGTGAGTTCCATAAACTAGGTCCCTTAATTTGCATAGAGTGTTTACACAGATTAAGTTTGACCCTGGGGATATCAAAGAGATATTTATTTCTGGTGTGGTGATAATGGGTCCTATTATACATCAGATCTTTAGTGGATTATACTGCACCTCTGCTTGTTTTGATGCCTGAAAGAAAGCTTGGAGGGCTTGAAAAATTGCAGAACGAAGCCTTGAGGATAATCCTTGGGTGCCCTCGTACCACAAAGATACTTAATATGAGAAAGGAACTTAATATTCTGAGCGTTGTTGATCGTGTTACTGAAATTAACTGTCAAATTGGTATAAAAATGCTTAGGCTAACTCATCCTAATCCTTGCACAGAAGCCCTCCAGAATTTCTTTATTGAAGATCAGCATTGTTCCAAATGGATAACAAAAACTGGAACTCAACTCAAAATGTATCAGGTTCATGATTTGTACCAAGAGAAACAACAACGGCACTTTCCTGCACCGTGGGAGGTTACACCCTTTCCAGTTTTAATCCCTCCCTTTCCACCCAAGAAGCAAGTAAGTAAGTAATTATCAAAAGAAGGCACCAAACCGGGAAGGCTATGTAGCACCATCAAATACGCAAAATAATCAGAGGGCGCTAAATATCACCAAGGATGCCAATACGAGAACAAAAACGCATAAGGCGAACGATATCAAAAGTATCCGAGTCACCAAGAATTCTATCGAGGGACAGGTGACCGCGAGGGGCGGTCGGAAAGCAAGACACACGCTCGTCCTGGAAGTCAGGACATTCAAGAAGGACATGCACGACCGTAAGAGGGACAATGCAACTAGGACAATAAGGAGCAGGGCGGCGCTCCATCAAGTGACCATGGGTTAAGCGAGTATGGCCAATACGCAACCTCGCCAGAGCTGTTTCCCACCGCCGGTTACGGTGGAAGGAGGACGGCCACGAGGAAACACAACATTTAAGAGTACGTAGCTTGTTACCAGTAACAGACAACCAAGAAGCCTGCCAACGGGTAAGGACTGAGGAATGGATAACCGGGTAAAAGTCGGAATACGGAATGCCTTTACGAGAGATGGGACAAGAGCGGACAGCTTCCTTAGCGGCAGCATCCGCACGCTCATTTAAAGACACGCCAATATGGCTGGGAACCCAACAAAACTCAACCGACTTAAATTTACTGTGAACGAGAAACAGCCAATGCTGGATCTCGACAACTACCGGATGAACTGGATTAAAGCACCCGAGAGCCATGAGGGCACTACGAGAGTCAACAACAACCACAAAGGAAGACTGACAACGAGAAAGCAGGAGACGAAGAGCATAGAGAATAGCATAAAGTTCCGCTGTAAAGATGCTAGTCTCCGGAGGCAAGCGACACATATAAGTGCGATCAGGAAAAACAACAGAGTAGCCAACACCGTCCGCTGACTTAGACCCATCGGTGAAGACAGAAACGGAGCGGGAGTGAGAAGAAAAGTGCTCGAGGAAAAGGCGTTTTAGAATTGTAGGAGGGGTAAAAGCTTTAGTGATACGAGTCAAGGATGTACAAAACCGCGGAAGAGGGACCCTCCACGGGGGCAAAGAAGGAACAACACGAGGAGAAACATCAGAAATACGAACGGAAAGAGAATCCTGTAGGCGAGATAACCGGACAGAAAGAGGGAGGTGGTGAAGAGGAACAGGAACCGCAGGAGGGGTAAAAGTTAAAGCACGACAGAGGCGAGAGGAAGGATGTTGCAAGGACCGCGCAAGATAGCGAAGACAGTAGCGATCACGGCGGTCCTGGAGAGACAGCAAGCCAGTGTCAACATACAAGCTAAGGACGGGAGTCGAACGAAAGGCACCAGAACTGAGGCGCAACCCAGTATGGTGCAAAGCATCAAGACGGCGAAGAGTAGAAGGAGAAGCAGACGAGTAAGCAGGGCAACCATAATCGAGCTTAGACAGGACGAGAGAGGAATGTAAAGCAAGGAGAGTGCGCCTATCTGCCCCCCAAGAAGTATGGGACAAGACCCGAAGGAGGGTAAGGGACTTAGAGCACTCAACACGGAGGTAAGAGATATGGGGAGACCAAGACAAACGAGTGTCAAGGAATAACCCCAAAAGCTTCGCGGAATCTTTGTATTCAAGGGGATGACCATAAAGTGACAAAGAGGGACGAAGAACAACCCGTTTCCGCGTAAAAGTCATGGCACAAGTCTTAGAAGTAGAGAACTTGAAGCCATGACCTGTGGCCCAAGACGACACGGCATCAATCGCAAGTTGAAGCCGGCGTTGAAGGAGAGGCGAATCATCACCCTGACAACAAAGGGTAAGATCATCGACATAGAGAGCGGAGAAGACACCAGAAGGAAGAGAGGAAAGAAGACCATTGAGGGCAACCAGAAAAAGAGTAGTGCTCAGAACACTACCCTGGGGCACACCTTCGTATTGCTGAAAAGAGGGAGAGAGAGCGGTACCAAGGCGCACCCGAAAGGAACGACGAGAGAGGAAGCTGCGGAGAAAGAGAGGGAGATGACCACGAAGGCCAAAAGAATGAAGTTGAGATAGGATATGATAACGCCAAGTGGTGTCGTAAGCCTTTTCTAGGTCAAAAAGGACGGCAACAACGGAGGTCTTCGCAGCAAAAGCAGTACGAATATAGACCTCCAAGTTCACCAGGACATCTGTCGTGCTGCGGCACTTGCGGAAACCAAATTGAGAAGGGGAGAGGAGGTGATGGTGTTCCAGGAACCACATCAGACGAACGTTAACCATACGTTCAAAGAGTTTGCAGACACAACTTGTGAGAGCAATAGGGCGAAAGTCCTTAGGGGAAGTACCCAGAGACCCCGGTTTGCGAACAGGGAGGACAACGGCATCGAGCCAGTCCTCAGGGACTGACGACGACTCCCAGATCCGATTATACAGACTCAGTAAATACTGAGACGTGCTCGGAGGGAGATGGCGAAGCATCTCATAATGAATACCATCGGAGCCCGCCGCCGTAGAACCGCAGAGGGCCAGGGCAGAACGAAGTTCAGAGAGAGAGAAGGGATCATTATAGGGAAGCTGAAGATGAGTGCAGAAATCTAAAGGACGAGACTCAAGGACAGGTTTACGAAGAAGGAAAGATTGGGGAAGATGAAGACCAGAGCTAACAGAAGAAAAGTGGGAACCCAGTTCGGAAGCGACCTGCAACGGGTCCGCCACAAGAGTATCATGGAGGTGAAGGACCGGTGAAACATCGGGAACGAACTTACCCGCTATCTTGCGGATACGCTTCCAGATCTGGGCCAGAGGGGTTTCGGACGTAATTGTCGAGACATAAGATGCCCAACATTCACGTTTAGCCGTACGGATGGCCCTACGGGCCACCGCACTCGCTTTCCGAAAGAAAAGAAAAGAATCGGTCGTCTGCCTACGGCGGTGCTTCTTCCAGGCTGCACGCTTACAGCGGACAGCCCGAGCACAGTCCGCATTCCACCAGGGAACGCACTTCCATGGACCCCGAGAGGAAGAGCGAGGAATAGAGCGGAGGGCAGCGTCGAAGACAGTGTCATGAAAAAGGAGGAGAGCGCGAGAGAGGGGCAGAAGGGAGAGGTCAGAGAGAGTAGCACTGAGGGAAAATAGGGTCCAGTCCGCCTTAGCAAACTGCCACCTAGGGAAAGAGAGGGAAGGGCGAAAAGAGAAAAAGGAAACAAGGATGGGGAAATGATCACTTCCATGGAGGTCATCAAGAACCTGCCATGTGAAATCTAAGTAAAGAGAAGAAGAGCAGAGAGAAAGATCAAGACAAGAAAGGGTGCGAGTTCGAGAGTCCAAATGAGTGGGCTCACCAGAATTCAGAAGAGACAGGGAAGAAGAGAGGAGAAACGGCTCAAGGAGGCGACCCCGGGTATTTGTCAGAACGTCACCCCAAAGAGAATGACGACAATTGAAGTCACCCAGCAGGAGCACAGGCTCCGGCAAGGAGTCTAGGAGGTGTTTCAAATCAGGAAGAGAGAGCGGGACACTCGGGGGGAGATAAATGGAACAAACTGTGTACCATTTCCCCACAAAGATACGAGCAGCAGAACAATGGAGAGGCGAAGGAAAAAGTAAAGGAACAAAGGGAACATCAGCCCGAATCAAGAGAGCAGAAGAATTAGAAGCCCCAGCAATGGCTGGGGGGGGGGAGAGAAAGGAATAGCCACGAAAACGACCAGGACGAGCACCAAGCATCGGCTCCTGGAGACAGACACAAAGGGGCGAAAACCGCGAAACCAGAAGTTGGAGTTCGAGGAAATTGGCGTAATAACCTCGAACGTTCCATTGAAGAATGGACAACGACGAGAAGAGAAAGGACAAAAACAGAGAACAAGGAAGAAACAAAGGCGAAAGACCAACAGAGCACGTTAAAGAATATCAGGGTCGGGATCAGGGTCAGCAAAGTCAGGGTTAGGGGGCATGGGTAAACTGAGCAAAGACGGAGGGAAGGAAACGGGAGAACAGATCAGAGGTGGGCGGGCAGGGTCCGGAGGAGGAGGAGGAGGAGGAGGAGACAACGGAGAGGAGCAGTCAAGGACAGCAGCAGGAAGAGGGGGAGTAGAAAGAGAGGAGCGCACCCCAGCAAGAGCAGCAACCGAAAGGGAAGCAGGGGCCAAAGAAACCTCCATAGCAGGAACAGGGGGCGCAAGCACTGAAACGGGAGGGGAAGGAGCAACAGAGCCAGAAGGAGGAGCTGAGGAAGAAAGCGAAGCCTTCTTACCCGCCGGGGAAGAGGAAGGAGAGGAGCCAGGCTTACGCTTCTGACTTAAAGAGACCGGTGTCCCAGCAACTACGTACCGGGCAACGGATTCCAGTGTCTCAACAGGAGAAGCCGAACGAGAGCACACACGACGGCCGTTAGGAGAGCGATGGACATCCGCCCGCACCGACAGGCGGCGGGGAGAGCCGATAGATGGAGGAAGAGGATGGGAAGGAGGATCGGAGGGGGACGAGGAAGAAGACACAGAAGACACGACAGACCGGGTAGAAGGAAGGGGAACCCCAGACAGAGGACCAGGAGGAGGATCCCAAAGGGACAGAGGAGGGGGCAGTGGGCGCATCAGGGTCCAAGGCCTGGAAACGGTTGTGAGTCTGAGGAAGGCGGGAAGGACGAGGAGAGGAAGAGCGCAACACGCGAGCATAAGAGATATTAGTATAAGGCGGGAGCCGGCGAACCTGGCGCCTCGCCTCAGGAAAAGATAAACGCTCCCGGTGCTTCAAGTTGAGGACGGCTGCCTCAAGCTTGTAATGGACACACGCACGGGAGAAGGTAGGATGGGCCTCACCGCAGTTGAGGCAACGAGCCTGGGGAGAAGCGCACTCCGACTTAGAGTGACCTTCGCCACCACACAAAGGACAGAGAGAGACAGTCCCGGAGCAGCGGAGGGCACCATGCCCAAACCTCCAGCACTTGTTGCAGAGCCGAGGAGAAGGAATGTACTCCTGGACAGAGCACCTGGCACCAGCAAGAATGACAGAGGGTGGAAGGGTCCTACCATCAAAGGTAATCTTCACAACCCGGAGGGGTTGACGGCGACTACCACGAGGGGGACGAGTAAACGTGTCTACCTGGAGAATAGAATGGCCCTGGGCAGCGAGGATATGTCGAATATCGTCGTGGCAGTCGCGCAGGTCCCGAACACCGGTCGCAACATGGGGCGGGAGCAAAATAGTGCCAACACTGGCATTCAACTGAACGTTCTTCGAGACCCGAACGGGGGTCTCGCCAAGGCAGGATAAGGTAGCCAAGCGGGAAGCAGCATCCTGAGAAGGAGCAGCAACGACACGTGTACCGAGACGAGTGGGGTTGAAAGTAATGGAGGCATCCACGGAATCAATGAGATGTCGATGGAGGGAGAAATCGTCAGGAGGCGCAGAATCAAGAGGGAGAAGATCAAAATATTTGGCCCACGAAGCGGGACCAAACAAGGCTTGATAGGTAGCAGAACTGGAAGGAATCGAGCGAGGGCGGCCGTGACGAAGACGGCGGTGAGAACCCCCAGAGAGAGAGGGGTTAAAAGGCGCAGTAGTTACAACTAGAGAAGGAGCCACGCCAGGGGACGAGGTAGTCACCACTGGGGGCTTGGGGCTCGACCCAACCACAGAGGAGGGAGGGGAGCTAGAGGAAGGAGTCAGAGAGGCCAAAGGAGGAGCAAGGTCGGGGCCCAATGCAGCGGAGGCTACAGAGCCCGGTCTTCCAATACGGACCGACTCGGGGGCTTGGTCGCCCACCCCACGAGCCTGAGAAGGTAAACCAGAAGAAGCCGAAGCAGGGGTAATCATCTTGACGAAAGAAAGAATTCACTCACGAATGTGCCCCCACACCCACCATGGAGCCACAATTAGAGGCAGGACACCCAACAAGAAGCTATTGCCGATCTTGTCGGGGCCTCCTAGGGGTGCGTCGCGAGTATACGCCCCACAAACGCCACCTTAAGAAACCGACAGTCCGTCGAGATCGGGTTCAGTGACGAAGTGGGGATTGACAATAAAAGGTTCCCCTCGCTCTCGACGTCGGGTACTGCAGTTCTACGGGTGCATGAGTATGCCTCCTCAAGCACCCGGGCGTCAAAATAGAAGAAGTCCAAGGGAAGAACCAGAACGAGCAAAAGGTCGGTAGGAAACGGCAAGCAGATAGGAGAAGAGGGGGGAGAAAAACGAAACAGAAGGAAAAGGAAAAGATGCCCAGCAGAATTGGAGAGGACGGCAGCAGGAGCACAAGGCTAGAAAAGGACAGAGGACTGTCCCAAGGAGCATCACACCCCGGCAGCCGCCCACTAAGCCCCCACACGGCGACAACGAGCTGAGCGGGGAGGGGGACCCAAGAAGCAAATTAGAGATCAGCCCAAGCTTCGTCTTGAGGCAAAGCTCAACGCCTTAAGCCATATTGATGCTCTGTCCACAGAGCATTCTCTCTCTCAAATCATATACACTGATGGTTCCCTACACCGCACCACGGGTGCAGCTGGAAGTGCAGTTGTTCTGACAATGGGCGATGGCTTCTACTTTGAGTGGGGAGTCCGTATAAACAATTGGGCCTCTACCCTTCAGACCGAACTATTTACCTTGATCCTTGCACTGAAATGTGTACAAGTCTCCAAACTTGATACATTAATTGTAAGTGACTCCTTATCGTCCTTAAATGCTCTCAACTCTTTAAGACATAACTGTAACATGCTCGTGTCCGAAGCTAGACACAAATACAACAAAATTATTAAGGATGGTAACAGAGTCCATTTCATGTGGTCTCCATCTCATGTTGGCCTCCGAATGCATGATAGAGCTGATAAGTTAGCCAAAGAATCTGCCTTTAAAGGAGCCGTTGAGTGTAACCTTGGATTGTCAATGAGCAATCTGAGAGCAGCAGTACACCGAGAACTTCAACAAGATCTTGTAGATCTGAGGCAAAGTGAAATTGACACCAGTAATTCCATCTTATTTATTTATTTATTTATTTATTTATTTATGCATATACAAGAATGTACATTGGGAATGTGAGGATACATAATATGGTAATTACAGTCTTGTAAAGCCACTAGTACGCGCAGCGTTTCGGGCAGGTCCTAATCTAAGAAAATTTTAAAGAGGTAAATACTTGCAAAATTTATAGACAAAAAAATTATAACAGTTACATGGAATGAAAAAAAGAAGATGAGAGAAAATTGTAGGTACAGTATATTAAAGCACATAGGTAGCTAAGATTGATTGCAATAAAGCTTGAATGGTAGTTGACAAAAATTGGTAGGCACAATACAGCAGAAACAATATAAGATTGATTGCAATGACAGCTTGAATGGTAGTTGACAAAAATTGGTAGTCACAATACAGCATATGGCTAGCACATAAAAGAAGACAGCAATGAACACAATGATAAGGTTGTTTGATACTACATAAAAATTAGGAGATTGGGTAACACTAGGTACAGAGCAAATTTAAAGCTCAGTGTAGGAAACTAGGAAGATGAAATTAGGTACTTTTTGGTTTTGCTTTTAAATAAGGCAAAAGTTTTACAGTTTTTCAATTCACTAGGGCGTGAGTTCCATAGACTAGGTCCCTTAATTTGCATAGAGTGTTTACACAGATTAAGCTTGACCTTGGGGATATCAAAGAGATATTTATTTCTGGTGTGGTGATAATGGGTCTTATTACATCTGTCCAGAGAGAGTTTCAGAGCATGGTTTGCATTTAAGAACAGGGTTTTGTAAATGTAGTTGTGTTATGATCTCAGCCTGCAGGAGAAACGAGTCTGCCTCCTTGAGAGTTATTCATCAAGCCTGACCTGATTAGAAGGTCTAGCATGTATTGAGGTGATAGCCCATATGTAAAATAGTTGCTTGGATATGTATAACAGTTTGAGATTATGGGCAATGAAGAAGAAAACAGATAAATGACTGGCTAGGAGATGTGGACATTTTGCTGGAGGCATGAGGCTCGCTTCCGGAGGACCTTGACCTCACTTGAGTGCCAGACATCGCAGGGGGAAGCCGCGCTCCGTTTGAGCTCCCGTCAGAAGGGAACCCCTAGTGATATATCTCTAAGAGAAGAGAAGTGTGCAGACGTGCCAGCTGTGGAATTGAGCTGGGAACGTTGTGGTCTCAAGTCTTGGACGGCGAGGAGAGTTTAATAAGCTGCTCAGAGGCATTTTCGTGGGCTGTGTGGAGCGCCCTGACCAGACGCCGTCAGAGGGAAAGCGCCCTCGACCTTATAATCTGTGGTAAGCACGATATACGCCAGTTCATAGTGATTGCGTGTAGTTGGTCGTGTGCCCAGCGACAGTAGCGATGTTTATTTATAAGTTAGACATGTTTTAATAAGGCAGAAAGCCTGAAATAGGAGAATGAAGAAGGAGGAACACGGAGCGACGTCCATCCCCTCTGAGCTCTGACAGACGACTGAGGGAGCCCGGCTCCTGACGGAGGAAGACCCTCCCAGCGAGTGAGGACCGCCGCCGGGCGAGGTGGAGTATGGACCCGCCCAAAACGGGGGAGTCCACTCTCACTGTATGTAGAGAACAGATAGAGGTTTGAGGCAAGCATATTGTGTGGTTATTTTTGTTTATGTGTTAAAGGGGAACATTTTATTGGAGTGTCGATGGGTTGCAGGTTTGTCTTTGGGGAAGAAGTTGCTGAGAACTTCGAAGCCAGCCTAGATGAAGTAATTGATGAGACTCCAAGGTAGTGAAGCAGAGGACCTCGAGCTGTGAGGAGAAGCAGTGAAGAGGAGTGTCACGTGCTTCTGTAGAGGTGGTGTAGCAGCCAAGAGAGCTGTGGAGGAACCTAGCAGAAGGGTGAAGCACCGTAGTTACTCAAGGAAACTTCATGATAGCAGCCTGGAGAAGCTGCAGAGGATCCTGGTAGTGAAGCCCGTAAGAACCTAAAGATATTAGGGTAGTGAACTTCCAGAGGTGGAAGGGAAGTACTGGTGGATTACTTGTAGGGAGTTGATAGTGTTTGGTTGTCATTAACGTGCAAGACGCAGTGAGAGGTGAGTGACTGTTTGCATTCTTATGTCATGGAGTGTTTTACCCTGAAGTTTAGAGTTACAGTCGTAGGCTGGATTACCTACAGACGTATGCGTTCTAGGACTGATAGAGTGATCGATTGATCATTGTTGTGTATCAATGAACATTTATACTGATATGTTATTGCATTCAAATGCTGATTTTCTTGGTACACATTTATAGATACATATATGTATTCTCTTGCTGATGGTGCAACAGTGTATGTAGACTTGATCAACTTGAGGAGGTTGATAGTATCAGGTGGTGAACCAGGAGATAGGATACCACTTGATAAGCTGATGATAGATTTCTGATGGTGTTGGAGTGCAACCTGATTGTAATATTATAGAGTATAGGATTCATTATTATTATATGTGTGTATGTATTGTGTATGTGCTTTGTCCAGTAAATGTATCACAATTTGCTGGTGTTTGCCCTTGTCCTAGTGAGGCTTCCCAGGAGGTAGTAAAGAAGGAGAGAGAGAAAGAACCAAGAACCACTGCTGTGGACAGGGTAGAAGGTAATACTGATAAGTCAAAGGGGGATTGAGGAGATCATATTACCTAAGGAGAGAGTGGGGAGTCACAGTGGCTCGAGTGGGTGTGTGCACGTGACAACGAGGCTAAGTGTTGGAGCCGCATCCCCTAAACATGTGACGTTGAGCCCCTCTCCAAGAGCCAGAAGCGCCAAGGGTGATCTCCTAGTATAAGCACTCTACCGAGTTGTGGGTTGGGTTGTCCGTAGAGAAGAATCAACGACGACAACACCAACCAACCCACAGACTATAATAAATTGGGGGCCTGTGTCCGGGAGAGTGAACTGACACACCCACACCCTGTCCAAGAGTGGATTTGTACACCCTTGCTGAAATAAACTGCGTGACCGCAGGTGTATACTCTCTCTCTTGGGAAGACTCACAGGACAAGATGGATAAGGTGCAAGCGTTTGTGGAGTCAGGCAAGCCTGAGGACTTAGAAGGTTGCACGAGGGATCAATTGAAACAAATAGCAGAAAAATGTGGCATTAGGTTGAAAGCATCTAAAGTAGCTGGGATGAAGGATGAGATCCTGAGGCAGTTAAGAGCCAAAAGTGAAGCGGCAGAGCAAGGAGCCCAGAAAGGAGCTGAAAGTGGAAAGGAGGATGATGGGCAGGATGACGTGAGATCCCAGGGATCGAGTAGGAGCAGCAAGAGTAGCCGCAGTAGCAGGAGTAGCCGAAATAGGAGCTTGGAGAGATTCCAGTTAGAGCTCCAGATGCAGCAACAACGAGAGGACAAGGAGAGACAGTTCCAGCTGGAAAAGATGAAATTAGAACTCCAGATGAAAAATGAAGCAGAGAAGGAAAAAGAAAAAACCAGGCTGGAAGTAGAAAAAGAAAAAACCAGGCTGGAAGTAGAAAAAGAGAAAACCAGACTGGAAATAGAAAAAGAGAAAGCCCAGGTCGAAAAAGAAAAAGCCCAGGTCGAAAAAGAAAAAGCCCAGGTCGAAAAAGAAAAAGAGAGGACAAAACAAATGCAGATAGAAGCGAATAGAACCTTGGCTGAGCAAAGGATTGAACATGGGTTGCCAGAGAGCACCACCCAGGTATCACACCCACCAGATGTTAGGGTTAGGGAGAAGGACATTCCCTTGTTTGTTCCCGAAGAGGCGGAGAGCTTCTTCGAGCATTTTGAAAAAGTAGCCAGCATCAAGGAGTGGCCACAGGAGGAATGGGCCCAGCTGGTCCAGTTAAGATTGACCGGTGCAGCCAGGGAGGCATACACCCAATTGTCACTGGAAGAGTGCCAGGATTATGCCACGGTAAAGAGCAGCATATTGCGCTCGTTTCAGTTAACCCCAGAAGCTTATAGGAAGCGTTTCAGAGAAATGATCAAAGTTGGAGCATGTACGTATGCTGAGACAGCAAGGGATCTGGAAAGACGATTCCAGAAGTGGATTGAGGCTGCTGGAGTTGGATCTTACGCTGACCTGAAGCAACTGATGGTCATGGAGAAGTTCTTGGAGATGATGCATCCCGAAACAAAGTTAAAGATCCAAGAAGCAGGGATAAAGGAGGTGAAAGATGCCGCAGATAGGGCAGATATGATTACTGAAGCGTACAGGAGCTTGAGGGAGAACAGAGTGAAGAACGAGGTGAGACGCAGCAATGGCAGACCCAGTGGAGTCTGAGGAGGAAGAAATTATGAGAGACCCAGAAGAGTCTGGGGTGAGAAAAATTTTGATAAATGGGCAGATAAAAGTAAGTACCCTAAAACTCAGAAGAGTAGGTCGCACACTTCGTCTGAAAGTGAGGATGGAGGAGCTAAACGAGAAACTAATCGTTATCCAGGGAATCAAGGGTCCAGTAAAGCTCCACAGAGTACGAGTAGTACGTCTGGCCCGAGGAACTCCAATACGAGTAGGCAGAGTCAGAGCTACTCTGGTACATATAGAAGAGACTTTTCCCAGATGAGATGTTACAATTGTAACGGATTGGGTCACGTGATGCGAGATTGTCGGCAGGGCAAGAGAGTTGTGACCCTGGCCATGTGTGACCCCCGAGGTAAATATACTAATGTGTTCCGAGACAAACCACAGAGAGCGAACTTAGTGAACGAGAGGTATAGGCCGTTCATGAGCAAAGGTTGGATCAGTGTAGGAGGCCAACCTGAGGTAGAAGTTGGTATCTTAAGAGATACCGGAGCTAATCAGAGCTTGATTACGAGAAGCCTGATTGGGAATGATCGACGGTTAGCTGGCAGGAGTAAGATGAGGGTATATGGGTTATTGTCTGAGAGTGACATGCCCGTATGCACTGTCCAGCTAAGGTCGGAATATGTGTCGGCAGAGGTGATGTTGGGAGTGTGCCCCAACATACCTGTTCCAGGAGTCCAAGTGATCCTGGGGAATGACTTGTGCGGGACAAAGGTGTTGCCAAGAGTCATAGCGAAGACTGTGCCAGAGGAGTGCCCAGAAGGCCACGGCACGAGTGGGACACCTGAGAGTGTGAACCTGACTGACATCCGAGGAGATGCGTCAGGAGACCGCCAAGCCATTGAGTACCCTGTCTCGGTAGTGATGAAGACAGAGATGGCCGACGAGGAAGACACTGGAGAAGGTGAGACAGTGTCGATTCAGCCAGTGGAAGAGATCGATGTAGATATAGCGTGGCTGTTTGATGAAGGTCCAGCCCAGGAGAATGAAGTCTCAGTGAGGTCGAAAGTGAGGATGACCCAACCGAAGAAGAATCATGTGAAGAGAGCGGACCTGAGTAGGGCCCAGACTGCTGAAATTAAGAGTCGGAAGGTGAATGCAACTGTGCTGAGTAGAAATGAGGAAGGGTGTGGACAGACTGAGGACGGGAGTAGAGCGTCAAGTTGTCCACGAGCACAGAGGCATAGGGATAGTGGAGTTAAGTTGTTTGAGATGTCAGGAGTTGACATGTTTCTCAGAAAACGTGGAGGAGAGATAGTGAAGAAGAGTAATAGCCGAGAAAATGAAAGGAGAAGAGACAGTATGTGTGGAGAGATGCTTACGAGCACTTTGGGAGAGGCAAAGCGACATGTATGGTCGAGTGCTGTTGGATGTAGTATAGTGCCCGAAGAAACTTTTAGGGAACGAAGAAGAGTTGAAGGAGAAGAAATGGAGTGGTATAGAGGTGAGAAGTGTGGGAAGAGGATGATGATACAAGCATGGAGGAATAGAAGAAAGCTGAGGACTCGATGGAGGTCAAACAGGATGAGGTCTCGGATAAATGAGGAGACGAAAGGGAGGATCGTCGGTGAAGACGAGGAAGTGAAGTATGATGACAGGAGACGAAAGTATAATGGCAGTAGATGGAAGTGTGAAGACGACAGAGGAGGTACAGACAGTAGACGTCTGACTCTGGACGTGAAGAGAGGAAGACGAGGAAACGGAGAGTGGAAACAATAAGTAGAGTGGACCGATGGAGTGCAGGCGTCCAAGGAGGACAGCCTAGCCAAGAGGTGCCAGAGAGGTCAGATCGTTTATGAGAAGATCATGTTTCGGGCGAGTTGTGAGCCAGATGTTGCAAGGAGCAACGAACTAATTGTAGACTCCTAAGAGAGTATATCGGGTGAAGAACGAGACAGTGTGGTGGCGGATGTATTATCCCGAGCTTTGCCACTGGAATAACTCTCAAAAATAAGGGGAGGGGAGTGTTATGATCTCAGCCTGCAGGAGAAACGAGTCTCCCTCCTTGAGAGTTATTCATCAAGCCTGACCTGATTAGAAGGTCTAGCATGTATTGAGGTGATAACCCATATGTAAAATAGTTGCTTGGATATGTATAACAGTTTGAGATTATGGGCAATGAAGAAGAAAACAGATAAATGACTGGCTAGGAGATGTGGACATTTTGCTGGAGGCGTGAGGCTCGCTTCCGGAGGACCTTGACCTCACTTGAGTGCCAGACATCGCAGGGGGAAGCCGCGCTCCGTTTGAGCTCCCGTCAGAAGGGAACCCCTAGTGATATATCTCTAAGAGAAGAGAAGTGTGCAAACGTGCCAGCTGTGGAATTGAGCTGGGAACGTTGTGGTCTCAAGTCTTGGACGGCGAGGAGAGTTTAATAAGCTGCTCAGAGGCATTTTCGTGGGCTGTGTGGAGCGCCCTGACCAGACGCCGTCAGAGGAAAAGCGCCCTCGACCTTATAATCTGTGGTAAGCACGATATACGCCAGTTCATAGTGATTGCTTGTAGTTGGTCGTGTGCCCAGCGACAGTAGCGATGTTTATTTATAAGTTAGACATGTTTTAATAAGGCAGAAAGCCTGAAATAGGAGAATGAAGAGGGAGGAACACGGAGCGACGTCCATCCCCTCTGAGCTCTGACAGACGACTGAGGGAGCCCGGCTCCTGACGGAGGAAGACCCTCCCAGCGAGTGAGGACCGCCGCCGAGCGAGGTGGAGTATGGACCCGCCCAAAACGGGGGAGTCCACTCTCACTGTATGTAGAGAACAGATAGAGGTTTGAGGCAAGCATATTGTGTGGTTATTTTTGTTTATGTGTTAAAGGGGAACATTTTATTGGAGTGTCGATGGGTTGCAGGTTTGTCTTTGGGGAAGAAGTTGCTGAGAACTTCGAAGCCAGCCTAGATGAAGTAATTGATGAGACTCCAAGGTAGTGAAGCAGAGGACCTCGAGCTGTGAGGAGAAGCAGTGAAGAGGAGTGTCACGTGCTTCTGTAGAGGTGGTGTAGCAGCCAAGAGAGCTGTGGAGGAACCTAGCAGAAGGGTGAAGCACCGTAGTTACTCAAGGAAACTTCATGATAGCAGCCTGGAGAAGCTGCAGAGGATCCTGGTAGTGAAGCCCGGAAGAACCTAAAGATATTAGGGTAGTGAACTTCCAGAGGTGGAAGGGAAGTACTGGTGGATTACTTGTAGGGAGTTGATAGTGTTTGGTTGTCATTAGCGTGCAAGACGCAGTGAGAGGTGAGTGACTGTTTGCATTCTTATGTCATGGAGTGTTTTACCCTGAAGTTTAGAGTTACAGTCGTAGGCTGGATTACCTACAGACGTATGCGTTCTAGGACTGATAGAGTGATCGATTGATCATTGTTGTGTATCAATGAACATTTATACTGATATGTTATTGCATTCAAATGCTGATTTTCTTGGTACACATTTATAGATACATATATGTATTCTCTTGCTGATGGTGCAACAGTGTATGTAGACTTGATCAACTTGAGGAGGTTGATAGAATCAGGTGGTGAACCAGGAGATAGGATACCACTTGATAAGCTGATGATAGAGTTCTGATGGTGTTGGAGTGCAACCTGATTGTAATATTATAGAGTATAGGATTCATTATTATTATATGTGTGTATGTATTGTGTATGTGCTTTGTCCAGTAAATGTATCACAATTTGCTGGTGTTTGCCTTTGCCCTAGTGAGGCTTCCCAGGAGGTAGTAAAGAAGGAGAGAGAGAGAAAGAACCAAGAACCACTGCTGTGGACAGGGTAGAAGGTAATACTGATAAGTCAAAGGGGGATTGAGGAGATCATATTACCTAAGGAGAGAGTGGGGAGTCACAGTGGCTCGAGTGGGTGTGTGCACGTGACAACGAGGCTAAGTGTTGGAGCCGCATCCCCTAAACATGTGACGTTGAGCCCCTCTCCAAGAGCCAGAAGCGCCAAGGGTGATCTCCTAGTATAAGCACTCTACCGAGTTGTGGGTTGGGTTGTCCGTAGAGAAGAATCAACGACGACAACACCAACCAACCCACAGACTATAATAGTTGACACAAGAGAATGTGTGGAGGGAGTTAATATTTAACAAGTTTAGGGATTTAAACAAGGGAGCTGAGTGTTGTCTGAAAGCAGAGTTAGTTATTATTCTGATAGCAGATTTTTGCTGTGTGATGATGGGCTTAAGGTGGTTTGCAGTGGTAGACCCCCATGCACAGATACCATAATTAAGATAGGGGTAGATTAGTGCATAATATAGTGAGAGGAGAGCAGAGTTAGGAACATATCTGATTTTGGAGAGTATACCAACTGTCTTAGTTATGTGTTGAACGTGGGTGCTGAAGTTGAGTCTCTTGTCTAGGAAAAGGCCAAGAAACTTGCCATCATTTTTATTACTGATGTTAATGTTGTCTATCTGTAGCTGAATTGCATTTGATGATTTGCTTCCAAATAAGATGTAGTAAGTCTTTTCGATGTTTAATGTTAGTTTGTTCGTTGGCATCCATAAGTGGACTTTTTTTAATTCATTATTCACAACATTATTTAGTGTATGTGGGTTGAGGTCTGAATAGATAAGGGTAGTATCGTCAGCAAACAATATAGGTTTAAGAATATTAGAGACATTAGGCAGATCGTTTATATATATATATATATATATATATATATATATATATATATATATATATATATATATATATATATATATATATATACTTGACTCTCGTGTTTAGGAGAGTTGTGCCTTAAGCATAGACACTGTGTCTTCCCATATTAACAGGGACTTGATGAAATTAACGTCTAAATGACCCCTCACTTGCTCTAGTGCTCTTGGGAGGTGGTGATCTTTGTGGTATTTAAATACTCCGAAATTACCATCTCTTTTAAGGGTCTGAGCGGGTGGTGGAGAGGGTTAAGGCGTACCTGTTATGCCAGTTGCTGGAAGGCTTCTGTGCTGGCTAGGGTTCGAGTCTCCTGGTGGGAAAGTGTTCCAAAAGTTGTATATATATATATATATATATATATATATATGTCGTACCTAGTAGCCAGAACTCACTTTTTGGCCTACTATTCAAGGCCCGATTTGCCTAATAAGCCAAGTTTTCCTGAATTAATATATTTTTTCTATTTTTTTTCTTATGAAATGATAAAGGTACCCATTTCATTATGTATGAGAACAATTTTTTTATATTGAGTTAAAATTAACGTAGATATATGACCGAACCTAACCAACCCTACCTAACCTAACCTAACCTATCTTTATAGGTTAGGTTAGGTTAGGTAGCCGAAAAAGTTAGGTTAGGTTAGGTTAGGTAGGTTAGGTTGTCAAAAAACAATTAATTCATGAAAACTTGGCTTATTAGGCAAATTGGGCCTTGAATAGTAGGCTGAGAAGTGCGTTCTGGCTACTAGGTACGACATATATATATATATATATATATATATATATATATATATATATATATATATATATATATATATATATATATATATAACTTTAGAACACTTTCCCACCAGGAGACTCGAACCCTAGCCAGCACAGAAGCCTTCCAGCAACTGGCATAACAGGTACGCCTTAACCCTCTCCACCACCTGCTCAGACCCTTAAAAGAGATGGTAATTTCGGAGTATTTAAATACACCAAAGATCACCACCTCCCAAGAGCACTAGAGCAAGTGAGGGGTCATTTAGACGTTTATTTCATCAAGTCCCTGTTAATATGGGAAGACACAGTGTCTATGCTTAAGGCACAACTCTCCTAAACACGAGAGTCAAGTATACAACTTTAGAACACTTTCCCACCAGGAGACTCGAACCCTAGCCAGCACAGAAGCCTTCCATCAACTGGCATAACAGGTACGCCTTAACCCTCTCCACCACCTGCTCAGACCCTTAAAAGAGATGGTAATTTCGGAGTATTTAAATACACCAAAGATATATATATATATATATATATATATATATATATATATATATATATATATATATATATATATATATATATATATATATATATATATATATATAAGAAATAGAAGAGGTCCTAAGATACTGCCCTGTGGCACTCCAACGGTAATTGGTAGAGTGGAAGAAGTTGTATCATTGATGGTCACATATTGGTGTCTGTCACTAAGATAGGATCGGATGTAGTCAAGGGCAAGGCCTCGGATTCCATAATGCTGGAGTTTAAGTAAGAGGTAGTTGTGATTAACAGTATCAAAGGCTTTTCTTAGGTCAATGAAGAGTTCAATCGGAAACTCATTTTTGTCAAGGGCTGAGTAGATAACGTCAAGGAGACTAATGATTGCATCGTTGGTGCTCTTTTGGGACCGGAAGCCAAACTGGCAGGGGCTGAGTATGTCGAATTTTACGAGGTAGGAATAGAGCTGCTTGTAAATAATTTTTTTCAAATATTTTTGATAGAATGGGTAGATTTGATATTGGTCTATAATTGTTTATGTCCGCCGGATTGCCTCCTTTATGGACTGGCGTTACTCTTGCTTTTTTGAGGATATCAGGGAAGGTGTGACACTATAGATTTGTTGAACAGTAGTGCTATGGGTGGGGCAAGGGCATGGGAGGCTCTCTTGTACACAATGGACGGAATTTCACTGGCGTTCCCTGCCTTGGTTTTTTGAGAGTGTATGATGGACACAACATCTGCCGGGCTGATTGGTGAAAGGAGAAGAGAGTTTGGATAGCTGCCTGAGAGATATGTGTTAATATGTGTTTGAGTCTGTGGGATTTTACTGGCAAGATTAGCACCAACCGAAGAAAAGAAACTATTAAATTCATTTGCCATTTCTAAATCAGTTGACGGTATATCCCCATCCTTGTAGAGTTTTATTTGGTTATGTGAGTGTTGTTTAGTTCCTAGGATACTAGAGATTGTTTTCCAAGTGCTTTTCATGTTGCCTTTTGCTTCATTGAATCTATTCACATAATATAAAACTTTTGCCTTTCTTATGATACTGGTAAGCATTGATGAGTACCTTTTAGCTACTTCCATTGAAACTAGGCCAATCCTAAGTTTCTTTTCATATTCATGTTTCTTGTTGATTGAGTTGAGAATGCCACTTGTGAGCCATGGATTGTTTAATCTTTTGTCAGTTACTTGCTTGGTAAGAAGGGGACAATGAAGGTTGTAGAGGCTTAGAGTTTTGGAGAGGAAGAGGTTAGCTAATGAATTTATATCATGGGTATTATTGAATTCAGAATCCCAGTTAATATTGTGAAGTGCATCTGTAAGATTGCCTAAAGCTGATTCACTGTGTAGCCTAAATGAAAGTTTCTTGCTTTTTGGTGATGTTATGTCCATGTCCGCTATGAGAAAGGTAGGATAGTGGTCAGTTGTTCTGTCGTAGATTATACCAGATACAAGGGGAGCTGTTATGTTTGTCCATATGTGGTCCAAGGTAGTGGCTGATGTTTGAGTGACTCGGGTAGGTTTGGTGATTGTGGGGATTAGCATACAGGAGTTCATGCTGTTAATGAAATAGTCAACTTGAGAGCAATTTTGTTGACCCAGGTCAATATTAAAGTCTCCTCCCAGAATGATGTGGTTTTTGTTGAGATTGTTGTTTATAATAAGATTCTTTAGGTTGTCTGAGAAAGAAGCTATGTTAGTATTGGGAAATCTATAGATGACTCCAATAGTCAAAGAGGATTTAAGGGATTTAATTGTAAACTGAGCAAAAGTATATTCACAGTAGTCATCTCTGTCACTAATAACACTGTTGCAGATAAATGTATCTCGGTAATATATAGCTGTGCCACCACCTTTTTTATTAGGCCTACAGTTATGAATGGCTTTATAACCAGCTAAGTTGTAGAGTTGGGTATAGTCTTTATTTAGCCAAGTTTCTGTTAAAATAATGAACGATAAGTTAGTACCTAGTGCTGTGAGTAATGCATTTAAATCGTCAAAATGTTTGCCAAGTAATCTAACATTTTGGTTGTAAACTGATAGACAGGTGCTATTTTGGAGTTTGTTTTTAGCCTGGTGTGCTGTGAAATACTTGCAATAATGATGATCAATGTGCTGGTTGGTGTAGATATGAGACAGAAGATTTTGATCAGGATCAATATCAGTGTGCATAGAGATGCAGAGGGATCACGATACAAGATACACGATAAAGCAAAACACAAGAATAAAAGCAAATACAATAAAATAGTAACAATTTAGAAGTAAAATAAAAATCCAATAGATAGCCAGGGAGGACACAGAAGTTACATAAAATAAAAAACAAAAAATCAGTAGAGACTGACAATATAAATTCTAACATTTTGGTTATAAACTGATAGACAGGTGCTATTTTGAAGTTTGTTTTTAGCCTGGTGTGCTGTGAAATACTTGCAATAATGATGATAGATAGTCATTTAAGTTTTTAGTCATTTAAGTTTTTCATGCCCGAAACGCTTTGCGTAATAGTGGCTTTAGGCATTGTATGTACTAGCTCTATCTATAAGTCCACCAACCTTTGTAAAAATTTCTTGTATGTATGTACCTTACCTAAATAAACATTTATTTATTTATTTATTTTAAATGTAAAATAAAAAATAGTAAGAAAAATAATAATCATAAAAAATCATCTATCATCATTGTTACGACCCTGGGTTCCTCAGTGGAAACCAGAGGTCAAAATTGAACTAAATAAGCTACGTTAGATTAGCAAAACGCAAGTCGATGTGTCTTTGTTTGTATCTTCCCTGCCAGACATAAGACTCTTCTTGTTTCTCAAAGAGCATTTAAAGACTGAGCTTGGGGGTTGATTATTAAATAATAACATAGGCACCAACTATGTTTACTAATACTTTCTAATCATTTGTAAAGTAACAATATGTTGCATAGGAGAAGATTTTTAATGTGCTTAGCTGCACAATCAATTAGGCTCCTATCGATCGCGGCACCACCACAATGCGGGAGGCCTGAGCTGGTCGCTGGGAGCGTTCTTCTTCTGGCTGGCGTTCGTGGGGACGAGACCTACTCTGTGGCTGCACCCCTACTCTCCTCCCTTCTCCTCTTACTTATTTCCCTTACCTTAAGTTCCTGTACCATTAAGTTAAGTACTGTGTGTTTAAGTGTGCCTACTCTGGTAGTAACGATTGGTGAGACCTGGGGGTAGTATTTGCCAGTGTTTTGGGTACCCCTAAGTGTTGTGTTTTGGTATTTGGGTACCACGTGGTCTCACTACCCTAAGCTGCATCCAGTTTCAGTGCTTATCCAGTAGTACTTTACCCTAGCTTGTTCTTAGTGTAAACCTTGTATCCTACTTATGTGGACCAAGGCTTTTAACGTAAGATAGTGTGGTAAAGTAATTATTATTATTGTTATTGGTGTGAGTGTATATGGGGGGTTGTTAAGGGGTTAATAAATAACTAAATTAGAACAGAGTATCCCTTCTTCCTGTGTGGGAGTGCATTGATCAACCCTTAGTCTGACATGGTCTAGCAGCAAGTTATTATTACTGTGGATAGTTTATTTTGGGGGCCGGGCCTTTTAGCTCTCCCATATTTGATAACTTTATTTATTTATTTATTTATTTATTTATTTATTTATTTATTTATATACAAGAAGGTACATTGGGTTTGTGAGAATACATTGGATAGTACAGTAATTACATTCTTGTAAAGCCACTAGTACGCGCAGCGTTTTGGGCAGGTCCTTAATCTAGCAGATAATTTTAAGTAGGTAATTTCAATCAGAATTGATAAATGAAAGATACATTACAAGAGAAAAATGAGATGAGAGAGATAAGTAAGTATATTAAAGCACATTGTTATATTAAAGCTCTGACTGATTACATTGACAGCTTGATTAGTAATTTAAACAAGATTAATAGACACCATACAGCAGATTGACAGCACATATAAGACAGCAATGATCACAATGGTAAAGATGTTCAGAATGGGTACATAAAGATTGGGAGACTGGGTAGCAAAAGATACAGATAAACAAGATTTATAAACACCATACAATAGAATGGCAGACCATATAAGAAAACAGCAATGATCTCAATGGTAGAGATGTTCAGATTGGGAACAAAAAGGTTGGGAGATTGGGTAGCAATAGATACAGTGCAATTTTAAGGCAAAAAGAGAAAAACTATGAAGATGAAATTAGGTACTTTTTAGTATTGATTTTGAATGATGTAAAAGTTGGACAGCTTTTCAATTCAGTAGGGAGTGAGTTCCATAAACTGGGTCCCTTTATTTGCATAGAGTGTTTACACAAATTAAGTTTAACTCTGGGGATATCGAAGAGATATTTATTTCTGGTGTGGTGATAATGGGTCCTATTACATCTGTCCAGGAAGAGTTTCAGACAAGGATTTGCATTTAAGAATAGGGTTTTGTAAATGTAATTGACACAAGAGAATTTGTGGAGTGAGATTATGTTTAGCATGTTTAGGGAGTTAAACAAGGGGGCTGTGTGTTGTCTGAAAGCAGAATTTGATATTATTCTGATAGCAGATTTTTGCTGGGTGATGATGGACTTGAGGTGGTTTGCAGTGGTTGAACCCCATGCACAGATACCATAGTTGAGATAGGGATAGATTAGTGCATAATATAGAGAGATGAGAGCAGAGTTAGGAACATAATATCTGATTTTGGAGAGTATACCAACTGTTTTAGAGACTTTCTTAGTTATGTGTTGTATGTGGGTACTGAAGTTGAGTCTCTTGTCTAGGAATATGCCAAGAAACTTTCCATCATTTTTATTGCTAATGTTTACATTGTCAATCTGAAGCTGAATTGCATTTGTAGATTTGCTTCCAAATAGGATGTAGTAGGTCTTTTCTATGTTAAGTGTTAGTTTGTTGGTTGACATCCATAAGTGGACTTTTTTTAGTTCATTATTAACAACATCATTTAGTGTATGTGGGTTGGGGTTGGAGTAAATGAGGGTAGTATCATCAGCAAACAAAATAGGTTTCAGAATGTTAGAGACATTAGGCAGATCATTAATGTATATAAGAATTAGTAAGGGTCCCAAGATGCTGTCCTGAGGCACTCCAACGGTTATTAGTAGAATGGGAGAGATTATATTATTGATGGCTACACATTGGTGTCTATCATTAAGATAGGATTGGATATAGTCCAGTGCATGGCCTCGGATTCCATAATGATGGAGTTTACATAAGAGGTAATCGTGATTAACAGTATCAAAGGCCTTTCTCAGGTCAATGAAGAGTCCAATTGGAAACTCATTTTTGTCAAGGGATGAGTAAATTATATCAAGGAGACAAATAATTGCATCGTTGGTACTCTTTTGAGAGCGGAAGCCAAACTGACAGGGGCTAAGAATGTCGAATTTTACGAGATAGGAGTAGAGCTGTTTGTAGATAATTTTTTCAAATATTTTTGACAGTTTGGGTAGGTTCGATATTGGTCTGTAGTTGTTTATGTCTGACGGATTACCTCCTTTATGAACTGGCGTTACTCTTGCGTTTTTAAGGATATCAGGGAAGGTATGACACTCAAGGGATTTGTTGAACAGCAGAGCTATAGGTGGTGCAAGGGCATGGGAGGCGCTCTTGTATACAATGGATGGGATTTCACTGATGTTCCCAGCTTTGGTTTTTAGTGAGTGTATGATGGACACAACATCTGACGGGCTGACTGGTGAGAGGAGAAGAGAGTTTGGATAGCTGCCTGAGAGATATGTGTTGATATGTGTCTGAGTCTGTGGGATTTTACTTGCAAGGTTAGCACCAATCGATGAAAAGAAGCTATTAAATTCATTCGCCATTTCTAAGTCAGATGACAGTGTAAGGCCATCCTTAGAGAGTGTTATTGGGTTGTGGGAGTGTTGTTTAGTTCCCAGGATGTTAGAGATGGTATTCCATGTGCTTTTCATGTTGCCTTTTGCTTCTTTGAATCTAGTCTCATAATATGAAAGTTTTGCTTTTCTTATGATACTGGTAAGCACTGATGAGTACCTTTTAACTACTTCCATTGAAATTAGGCCACTCCTAAATTTCTTTTCGTATTCATGTTTTTTGTTGATTGATTTAATTATGCCACTTGTGAGCCACGGGTTATTTTTTCTTTTATCAGTTACTTGTTTGGTAAGGAGGGGACAGTGAGTGTTGTAGAGGCTTAGAGTTTTGGAGAGAAAGAGGTTAGTTGATGAGTTTATATCCTGTGAATTATTAAATTCAGATTCCCAGTTAATATTGTGAAGTGCATTAGAGAGATTGCCTAAAGCTGATTCACTATGTAGCCTGAATGAAAGTTTTTTGGTTTCTGGTGGTGATGTGTCAATGTTTGCTATGAGGAAAGTAGGATAGTGGTCAGTTGTTCTGTCATAAATTACCCCAGATGTAAGGGGAGCTGTTATATTAGTCCATAGGTGATCCAGGGTAGTGGCAGATGTTTGAGTGACTCGGGTGGGCTTGGTGATTGTGGGGATTAGCATACAGGAGTGCATGCTGTTACGGAAATAGTAAACTTGAGGGTTGTTTTGAAGACCCAGGTCAATATTAAAATCACCTCCCAGAATAATGTGATTTTTTATGAGATTGTTATTTATGATAAGATTCTTTACATTGTCAGAGAATAAAGCTATGTTGGTATTAGGAAATCTATAGATGGCACCGATTATCAGGGAGGATTTAAGGGATTTACTGGAGAACTTGGCAAAGGTATATTCACAATAGTCGTCTCTATCACTAATGACACTATTGCAAATGAAGGTATCTTTGTAATATATTGTTGTACCGCCACCTTTTTTGTTAGGCCTGCAGTTATGAATGGCTTTATAACCAGCTAAATTGTAGAGTTGGGTATAGTCATTACTTAGCCAAGTTTCTGTTAAAATGATGAAAGATAATTTAGTACCTAGTGCTGTAAGTAGTGCATTTATATCATCAAAATGTTTGCCAAGTGACCTAACATTTTGATTGTAAACTGATAAGCAGGTGCTATTTAGGAGTTTGTTTTTTGCAAGATTTGCTGTGTAATACCTGCAATAATGATGATCAATGTGTGGATATGGGACAGAAGATTTCGATCAGGATCAATATCAGTAAGCATATAGATAAGAATGTCACGATACAATAAGATAAGCAATTACAGGAACAGATGAAAACTAAATCTGCTGTAAAATAGAAAGTAATTATAGCAAAACACAACAATATAATAATATAACAATACAATAAGAGCTTACAAAGTATTGAGTCTGCTAAAATTAGAGAATAATTAAGGCAAAACAACAATAAATGCAAGTAAACAAAAGAATTGAAACAATTAGAGGTAGAATTAAGGTCACTAGATTGCCATGGAGGATACACAAGTTTGGTGGAGAGAACAACAAATCAGTAGAGACTGTCAAGATGAATATATAAAAAAATTTGACAAATGATAATTGTAAAGTAAAATAATCTTAAAGATAATAAGTTTTATTTAGCTTAGTTTTAACCTATAATTAGTATGAACTTAATTAAAAGAACAAAAATAAGATCAATAATTGATTTCAATAAATGACATAGATCAATACAAATAAATTTAAAATATAAATGGAATAGGGTAAGATTAGATTTAAAAGTAAAATTTTACAACGAAACTGAGGTAGATGCTTGCATAAGTGCATGGAGACTTGATGGATTATTTAGGAAATTATATGAATGAGAGAACATTAGGTAAATGGTAAGGCAGAGACAGCACCTTAGACAAAGTTAGATTAAGTTAGGTTAGGCTCAGGCACTGAAAGAGTTATTTTAAGTACTGGCATTGGTCGGGTTCAGGTTTTCAGATATACCACAATCACTTAAGAAGGCCAGTTGTTGTTGGTCACATTTTATTCCATATCTTTTTCCTGTACTTTCCTTCTTCGCAAAAATCGTACCATTCCTAGTGTAGCACTGCTTGATAAGACCAGGGTTATGTTTGCGAATTTGACGCAGCCTGAAGAGGAGGGATCCACGCTGCTTTGTAAGACACTCATTTATATAGAGGTTGGTTTTTTGCTTAGCAGCTGATTGTATGAGGTCAGACTTCACAGAGGGATTTGCAAGTTTGATGAGCATTCTCCTACTGTTACGGGGATTGTTTTTATCTATCCTAATAGCCGATTTGATTTGAACATTGACACTGATCTTTGAATTAATTAGGGTGTGGGCTATGTTACAGCAATTCTCACCTTGTTGTTCATCAGGTAGATCAGTAGAGCTAATTATCAGGGAGTCATGAAGTTGTTGTTGCTCTTGGTCATCTTCGGAAGCCGCCTGGTGAATCTGAAGGAGATTGATCTGTTTTTCCAGCTTTTGAAGGAGGTCACTTTGAGCTGAGAGGGTTTCTTCGGCCTGAATCTTATATATTTGATCCATTGCACCATTTGCAACAGATTGTAAGTTGAGAATTTCTTGGTTGTTGTTCGTCGACGATTCAAGGAGGCAGTCTATGGTATGTTGTTGTCGGGTGACTGTGGCTTGGAGGGCCGAAATAGCTTCTGATTGCATTTTCACAAGGTTGTGCAGTTTCTGAAGCCATGGATTACTTCTGAGAGGTTTGAAGTTTAGACAGGGAGCCATAGATTGAATGAATTCTACAGCTAGAGATTCGAGGTGAGTTGAAGGGGGGGAGTGAGGAGGGGGAGCGGATGCTGTGTTTACCAACATCGGCGAGGGTTGCAGCGTTGCCAGTGTTTCATTCAGATCTCTAGGAGTAATGGAACCAGAGCGAGAGGCACCCCTGATGTCATGTTCACAGAAAATGGTACCATCCGTTTTCTATGTGCGGCGGCTGAGACGCCAGAGGGAGGTAAACAATAGAGCGTACAGGACGCCCGCCAAGCTTGGTAGCTACTAGTCATGTAATCATATTAAGTATTAAAGTCAGTAACCAAGTCATGACTTTACATCAACCCTACAACCAAGACTTCCTCAGTAACACACAAACACCACATTGGCGACGAGGATGAACTGTGAACGCAGGTATTTGTTCAGTTTCAAACACAAGGGAGAAGCATGCTGCCTGGAGGAGGAAGAGAAGCTGTGAGCGCCATACCCGATGCTGTATGCTAACCGATGCTCCAATGCTGTGTGCTAAACGATGCTGTGTGCTAACCAATGCTGTGTGCTACCCAAGCTGTGTGCTACCCAAGCTGTGCTGAAGAAACTGTGTACTGAGGAATCTGCCGACGTTGTGTACGAAACGACACTTTGATGTGTACAAAACCTGATGTTTTGGTTACGAAACGACGCTTCGTGCTACAAAATTTATCACACTGAACTGACTGCTGTACCAACTGCTGCACCAACTGCTGTACCAACTGCTGTACCAACTGCTGCTGTGCCAACTGCTGTGCTGCTGCTGTGAGTAGGAACAACACATGTACACAAGGGCTAGGTAAGAAGTCAGTTGCTGCTATATTGTGCACTGTTGTGAACTTTTGCATTAAAATGCTTGTGTGCTTTGCAAAATTAAAGTAATTACAGTGAATTCTTGACTAACATATTCAGTGCAGTAAGTGTTTAATATTCTGAGGAACATTTAAGTGATAAGTTACATTTATTCAGTAAAAATGGCAAATATACCTCAGTTTCCTGCATTTGATCCTGACTGTGACCAGACAAACCTGTCACAGAGGTGGGTCAAATGGCTTAAAAGGTTTGAAAATTTGTTGATAGTTTCTGACATCAAAAGTGCTGAAAGAAAGCGTGCCTTTCTACTTCATTATGCAGGTGATAGAGTTTGTGACATCTTTGACACACTGAAAGACACTGGTGGTGCCAAAGATTATGACACTGCCAAAGCCAAACTAACAGAGCATTTCAAACCAAGGCAAAATACTGCAATGGAAATTATGCATTTCAGGAGAGCCAGACAACTCTCTAATGAAACTGTGGATCAATACCACACACGTCTGCAGGGTTTAGCAGCCCATTGTGAGTTTGCTGATGTTGACAAAGAAATCAAACAGCAAATAATTGAAACATGCACATCTACACGTCTCCGTCGAAGAGCTCTAGAACTTGTTGATGATGAAAGTTCTCTTACCAAGATACTGGATATTGCTCGTCGAATGGAAGATGCTGCACGTGATGCTCGTGTCATGGAGTGCAGTGCCAACAACGGTTCTGCCACTGTTACTAACAGTGATGAGGTATGTAAGGTTCAGGGAGGACATCGTAATCAAAGAAGATATGCCAAACCTAACAGTAAATTTAGCCGAGAACCACGTCACAACTGGGGTCAAGGAACAAGGCTCAAGCAGTCAACGACGACCCACATCAGAGGGTGTCAACATTAAATGTTACAATTGTGGAGGAGACTACCCACACCAAGATAATGTTTGTCCTGCTCAAGGTAAGAAGTGCTATGAGTGTGGAAAACTAGGTCATTTTGGTGCTATGTGTCGTTCTGCACTAAAGAAACCACAGTCAATGAATAAAAGCACTGTACGAGGATCAGGTCATAGGGGTCGAGGTGGTAAACACAATATTGCACCTCATATCCAGAATGTTAATAATGTACAAGACAACATTTCATTACAACCAGTCTCAGATGACAGTGAATGTGATTATACTTATGGAGTACAAGCAATCACAGAATGGAATGATCTTCCAAACAACCCCGAGACATGTGTATACATTGCTGGTATTTGTCTCAAGGTTCTCATTGACACTGGATCAAACATTGACACCATTGCTGAGTGCCACTATGAGAAATTTAAAAAACAGTTCCCAAAGCTTGAGAACTATAATGGCAAAGCCACTGCCTATGCTTCAAAGGTAGCCTTGCCAGTGATTGGAACTTTCACTGCAGAGATTAAGTCAAAGAATGCAATGCTCATTACTACATTCCATGTTGTTAGGAATGCAAAGGAGTCTTTACTCAGTTACAAGACTTCAACCAAATTGGGGCTACTTCAGCTTTCTAATGCTGTAGCAGTGGAATCTGCAAACAATGTTGATGGTATTGTTGCTGAATTTTCTGATCGATTTAAATCCATAGGTTGTTATACTGATAGCAAAGTACATCTGCATATCAACCCAGATGTAATTCCAGTTGCCCAACCACATCGCCGACAACCATTCCATACTCGCAAGAAAGTCGATGCCGAACTGGATAGGCTGATAGAACTAGATATCATTGAACCAGTAACAGGCCCAACACCATGGGTAAGCCCAATTGTCACTCCACCAAAGCCGAAGAATCCAGATGAGATACGCATTTGTGTGGACATGCGTGTTCCCAACAAGGCAATAATGCGTGAACGCCATCCTACACCCACTGTAGATGATATGATCTACCGCTTGAATGGTACAACTATATTCAGCAAGTTAGATTTAAACAAGGGCTATCATCAGCTTGAACTTGATGATGAGAGTCGCTTCATCACAACGTTTACGACACATCGAGGTCTGTATAGGTACAAGCGCCCGAGTTTTGGTATTAACAGTGCTGCCGAGGTATTCCAGCACATCATCAGCCAGGTATTGCAAGATATACCTAATGCTGACAACATGTCTGATGACATCATTGTTTATGGCCGTACCCAAGCTGAACACGACAAAGCTCTTCGTGCAACATTGCAACGCTTACGAGAAAAGAATTTGACGCTAAGCCGAGCAAAGTGTGAGTTCAATCAACATAAAATTGAATTCTTTGGACATGTACTTAGTGACAAAGGTCTGTCTCCAGATCCTAAGAAAGTTGCAGATATCAAGAATGCTGCACCTCCTTCAACGTCCACTGAAGTACATAGTTTTCTGGGAATGGCAAACTACTGTTCTCGCTTCATTCCAGATTTTGCTACCATTACGAAGCCTCTACGTGAGCTCCTGAAGAAAAATGCATCATGGTACTGGAGCGATATCGAGCAAAATGCATTTGATGCTGTGAAAGATGCACTAGTAGAGAATGCGACTGCTGCATACTTTGATCCATCAATGGACACTGAGTTAACGGTGGATGCTAGTCCTGTTGGATTAGGTGCTGTTTTAGCCCAACACAAACCTGGTCAACCAGATTCCAGAGTAGTAATTGCCTACGCCAGCCGTTCTCTCACAGATGTTGAGCAACGATACAGTCAGACAGAGAAGGAAGCTCTTGCTCTTGTATGGGGCTGTGAACACTTCAATGTGTATCTGCTTGGTGCACCCTTCACCACGATAGTCACTGACCACAAACCGTTGGAGACCATCTTCAATAATCCAAAGTCCAAACCACCAGCTCGCATTGAGAGATGGGCTCTTCGTCTGCAACCATACAACTTTACGGTGAAATACAAGCCGGGTGCAGGCAATCCCGCTGATTACATCAGTCGACATCCTGCAAACAGTTTCACCATCACCAAGCATCAGCAAGTTGCCGAGGAATATGTACACTCTGTAACCTGTGATGCAGTCCCTAAGGCTCTCACTCTTGATGAAATCCGTACTGCAACCCTAGAGGACCCAACTCTGCAAGCAACAGTGGATGCATTGACTAAGAAAAAGTTTCCACGCATCCCACCCTCAGGAGTTGACCAAGATGCATTCAAAGCACTTGAACGCATCCAGACAGAATTAAGTGTTACGCAACAACGCGACACTGTGCTGCGAGGTACTCGTATCGTGATTCCAGCTGTTCTCCAGCAACGTGCTCTGAAGCTTGCACATCAAGGACACCAAGGTCTTGTTAGGACGAATCAGCTGCTAAGAGAAAAGGTGTGGTTTCCTGGCATTGATCGTCAAGCAAAGGATATGCATGATGCCTGTGTCCCTTGCCAAGCTGCAGTGGATACTTCAAGACCAACACCTCTACAACCTTCACCACTACCTGCTGCACCATGGACGGAAGTATCGATGGACTTCTGCGGACCACTACCAACTGGAGAGTACTTGATGGTAGTCATTGATGATCACTCACGTTATCCAGAAGTAGAAATCATCACTTCCACATCTGCAAAGGCTGTCATCCCGAAACTCGACAAGATCTTTTCAAACTTTGGCATTCCCGAAATTGTCAAGACAGACAATGGACCGCCATTCAATGGACAAGACTTCGTCAACTTTTCTGAGCATATTGGATTCAAACACCGCCGTGTGATGCCACTACATCCCCAAGCAAATGGAGAAGTTGAGAGATTCATGCAACCTCTCATGAAAGCGGTACGCTGTGCTCATGCCGAAGGACGATCCTGGAAACAAGCTATGTATGCT
Organism: Procambarus clarkii; assembly: GCF_040958095.1. NCBI lineage: Eukaryota > Metazoa > Arthropoda > Malacostraca > Decapoda > Cambaridae > Procambarus > Procambarus clarkii. Next base: position 43,811,579 of record NC_091161.1, read on the forward strand.
TTTCTCAGGAACTACTTTGCAACACCACATGGAACACTGGGCAAGTCGCCTGGCGAACTTTTATTTGGACGTCCTATGAGAATCGCACTACCCGTCATGCCAGCCGAGGTAACGGATAAACGTCTCGCTCAGAAGGATGCACTAGCCAAGGGCAAAATGAAAATTGCTCATGATCAACGTGCAAAGGAACAGTTCATAAAGGTTGGTGACACTGTTCTCGTTAAAAAGAAAAAAGAGGGAAAGTTAGATATGCCGTATGATACAAAACCATATAAAGTGATTAGTGTAAAAGGAACTATGGTAACAGCTAGTAATAGAGATCATAGTATAACACGTAATATGGCTTATTTCAAAGTGATTCCAACTAGTGTAGAAAATGATGAAGTGCAAAGTCGTGCAAAAGAAAAAGAAAAAAATAGTTATAACCCGACAAACAATTCATCAAGGGATGTTATTGCATTTAAGGACTCTCGTCCTAAACGTCATGTTAAACGCCCTACACGATTTGATGATTAATTGTGTTCCTATGTAATGAAAAGTATTTACTTATTGTGCTAAACTAAATTTAATATTGTTTGAATAATGCAGATATCTCATTCAATATTTTGTAACTTTGTAGTACAGTTTCTTTCATGTTTGTTTAACATTGCATATGTATTTTTAACATTGAAATCCTTTGTGGAAAAGATTAAGTTGTTTAAATTCTTTGTGTGCTTAATTAATGTTAAATGTATGCAGTATCTCTTGATATGGTAATAACTTACTTTGTGTCAATAACTTTGCTTTGTGCTACAAGCATGGTAGACATCCTGTATTCATTCTTTTTAAAGAAAAGGAGGGATGTCATGTTCACAGAAAATGGTACCATCCGTTTTCTATGTGCGGCAGCTGAGACGCCAGGAGGAGGTAAACAATAGAGCGTACAGGACGCCCGCCAAGCTTGGTAGCTACTAGTCATGTAACCATATTAAGTATTAAAGTCAGTAACCAAGCAATGACTTTACATCAACCCTACAACCAAGACTTCCTCAGTAACACACAAACACCACAGACACTGGGATTTATTAATCGAAGCGTTAGTAACAAGACACCTGGTGTGGTTCTTCAGTTATATCTTGCTCTGGTTAGGCCCCATTTAGATTATGCAGTTCAGTTTTGGTCGCCGTACTATTGAATGGATATAAATTCACTTGAACGTGTCCAACGTAGGATGACTAAGTTAATTCCCCAAATTAGAAATCTTTCATATGAAGAAGATTAACAAAGCTTAAATTGCATTCACTGGAAAGGCGAAGAGTTAGGGGTGACATGATAAGAGGTTTACAAGTGGATGAATGGACACAACAAAGGGGATATTAATAGGGTATTAAAAGTATCAACACAAGACAGAACACGAAACAATGGGTATAAATTGGATAAGTTTAGATTTAGGAAAGACTTGGGTAAATACTGGTTCAGTATCAGGGTTGTTGATTTGTGGAACCAATTACCGCGTAACGTGGTGGAGGTGGGGTCCCTCGATTGTTTCAGGCGTGGGTTGGACAAGTATATGAGTGGGGTTGGGTGGTTATAAATATGAGCTGCCTCGTATGGGCCAACAGGCCCTCTGCAGTTACCTATGTTCTTATCAGAAAGTAATCTCCATCTCTGCACTCTCCTGTATCCTCTGGTCTGGGTCCAAGAGTCTGCTTTGCTGGGTATCTATGGTCAGCACTCTGGCTGGGCTGGCCAAGGATATTGCAAGAGTTGTTGCATGCCCATAGAGAAAATTGCAAAAATCAGTGGAACTCTGTGCTTCCATTCAAAGGGAGAGAACCTATAGTAAAATATAAAAAAAAAACATTTCACATTAGTGGCAACTCTGCTCAGGTGTCTCACGATGTAGCACCCCAATATCAACCCTCCAGCCTAACCCCACTACGACGCATCCCCCTTAATTCTTTCTAGGTTCTCCCCTAGGTGTTCCCCAGGACACCTAGGAGAGAACCCATGGCGACCCCATCTACTTGCTTATACATGTGCCCATCCGGGTTCAAGAAGGGTGCCTCTTTAGTACAAGCTTGAAGTAGTTTCCTTAGAATGTTTTCTGGTATGTCAAGAGGAGCACAGACCGGATTACGATACACTCTGTCCGCTATCATCCCGATTGTTTCATCCACAGGTACGTTGGTGAACAGCGATTCTACGTCCAAAGAGGCTCTTATCCCTGTGGCCCGTGTTCCCCGCAGTAAGTCAACAAATTCCTTTGGAGACTTCAGGCTGAAGGCGCAAGGGACATAAGGAGTCAGCAAGCCGTTGAGTCGCTTCGCCAGTCTGAACGTGGGTGTGGGTATCTGGCAGATGAGTGGCCGAAGTGGGTTTCCAGGCTTGTGTGTCTTGACATTTCTATATGCATGTCCAGGTTTATATTCCCCAATAACCTTTGGCAGGTGGAGTCCGGATTTCTTGGCGTTCACAGTTTCGATCAATTTGGCTGTAGTGTCCTTCGTTATCCTTTGGAATTTAGTTTGGTCGGAGAGTATGAGGTTCATTTTCGCCAGATATTCGTCTTTTTTAAGACGAATATCTGGCGTATAAGAATAAGACACCACCAAAGACACCTTACAAGCAGAATTTATTGCAGAAGGAGGAAAGAATCGAGGCAACTACAGGAGCACCATACTGTTCCTTGAGCTCAAAGTGGCAGCTAAGCTCGTGAGAACAAGGAGATAGTCGTCAGGAGAGGTGACAAGTCGCCAATATGTCATTCTTAAAAAAGACGAAAATCTGATGAAAATAATCCTCATACTCTGACCAAACTAAATTCCAAAGGATAACGAAGGACACTACAGCCGAATTGAAAGCAAAGGTCAACAAATTGTTTGAAACTCTGAACGCCAAAAAATCTGGACTCCACCTGCCAAAGATTATTGGGGAATATAAACCTGGATACGCATATGGAAATGTCAAGACATAAGCCTGGAAACCCACTTCGGCCAATCATCAGCCAGATACCCACACCCACGTACAGATTGGCGAAGTGACTCAACGGCTTGCTGACTCCTTATGTCCCTTGCGCCTTCAGCCTGAAGTCTCCAAAGGAATTTGTTGACTTACTGCGGGGAACACGGGCCACAGGGATAAGAGCCTCATTGGACGTAGAATCACTGTTTACCAACATACCTGTGGATGAAACAATCGGGATGATAGCGGACAGTATCGTGATCCGGCCTGTACTCCTGACATACCAGAAAACATTCTAAGAAAACTACTCCAAGCTTGTACTAAAGAGGCACCCTTCTTGAGCCCGGATGGGCACATGTATAAGGAAGTAGATGGGGTCGCCATGGTTTCTCCCCTAGGTGTCCTGTTTGCGAACTTCTACATGGGTACCATCGAACAAAAGGTCTTAGTCGACATGAACTTGAAACCGGCCATATACTGCAGATATGTTGACGACATTTTTACACAGGAACCTGATGTTAGACATCTGCAGGAGCTGAGGGAGGCATTTGAGTGGAATTTTGTGTTGCGTTTCACTTACGAGATGGAGAAGGATGGGAAGCTGCCCTTTTCTAGATGTAACAGTCATGGAAAGGAGCGGAGGTTTCCACACTGCAGGCTACACTAAGTTAACAAACATAGGAATGTGCCTCAATGCCAACAGTGACTGCCCAGACAGGTACAAGAAGTGTGTTGTTAACGCTTAGGTCGACCGTGCTCTCAGCCACAGCTCAGAATGGAAGCAAGTCGATGAAGAACTCTGTAGGGTAAGACAGGTCCTAGTCAACAACGCCTTCTCCAATGGTTTCGTTGAAGACATAAGGAGGAAGGTGAAACGCCATGCAACCTCTGAAGAGACAACTAACTACACCTGTACCCCCTATTAGACTATTTTACAGGAACTTCTTTTCCACAGCTCATAAAATGGAGGAAAGGGTCCTGAAAGATATTGTTAATAGAAACGTTATCCTTACAGACAAAAATCAGAAGATACAACTGACGATTTACTATAAAACCAAAAAAACGGCCAACCTACTCATGAGAAACTCTCCAGACATAAAGCAGAACGCTTTAAGAGAGACCAACGTCGTCTATGCCTTCAAATGCCCACTTGGGGACTGTAAGCCTCAAAGAACTCGGTATATAGGCAAGACAACAACATCTCTTTCCAGGCGATTAACGATGCATAAGCAACAGGGCTCCATTAAGGAACATATAATCTCTTCCCACAACCAGACCATCACCAAAGAAATCTTAACAAAAAACACAGAAATCATCGATAGATACAGCAATAGCAGGTACTTGATATCTGCGAGGCACTACACATCAAGAAGTCAACACCAGCAATCAACAGCCAATTAATGCACAACTATATTCTACCCACTTCATGACTCCGCACCAATATAGAAGCATCAAGAAATATGGGCCAATAGGCCCTTTGCAGTTACTCCCATTCTTCCCTTTAACTTAATCAATATTATACCCATTGTTTCGTGTTCTGTCTTGTGTTGAAAGTTTGTTTTCACCTCGTCCAAAACTGTTGTAACATATCACCTCACCCAAATGCAGGTATATAAAATGAAAGCCGTTTAAATTATAGCATAGTAGAACTCTGTTTAGTGTTTGCAGGTTATAGTTGTGTGTGTGTGTGTGTGTGTGTGTGTGTGTGTGCAACCTGTCCTCTTAAAAAGAACGTCAACATTTGCCGTTTGACTCTACGGCTGTTTTTGAACGTTATTTTGTGTAAAACTACGTCTATTATCGCTTCCATGGACTATCTCTTGTTATACAATGAAATACCACACTCTTATTATTCTATAACTCACTGACTATGCTCTGATATTTGTTCTTCAAGTAAAAATATATATATTTTTGCCTTAATTAGGCCATAATCCAGAAAATTCCAGCCTATCGATCTTTATATTTAGGAAAACATCTAATAAATTTGGAAATGAATTTTTCGTTCGCCGACAGTTGCCTGTTACTATTTAACCCTCTATGCTTTAATGTCGCTGGTCATTGTGACTTTCCCAGGATTTATATAGGTTTCGTAGTAGCATTTAGTCAGACTACAGTAATTTAACTAATGGGAAACCTCTATAGTTGTCGTAAATTAATAATAATCATTTATCAAATAATAAATTAGCAAACATAGGCAACATTTTATGTTACGACTTTTCGGGTAGGCCGTTCTGTTTGTTTACAATCTCAATGGTTCAAAATACACAATACTTTTAATATATAAGTGACTAAGTATTGTGTATTTGTGAAGTCTTTGGAGCGGAGAGGTTGTGTTAACCGGAGCTCCTGAGTGTTGTTATATTATCATAGCAATATGGAAGTTGTAGTGAAGGACCTGGTGACTCTAGTGGGAGCCCTGAGGACAGAGTTGGACTCTCTGCGGGAGGAGGTGCGTCAGCTTAAAAAACAACGAGAAGTAACGAAGGAGGAGACCAGCAGTAAAGGGACCTCGTCTTGGAGAGTTGCGAAAGACAGGGGCCTTAAGAAGACTTTGATAAAGCCGCCTTCAAACGCCATAGCAACTTCAAATTCATTTGACGTTTTGGAGGACGAGTGCTGTGGAGAGACTGTGGATCGCGCAAAAGGGAAAGCAACGAAGAGAAAGGAAGCGCAGGCCCCTCAGAAAGTAAAGGAAGTACCTAAGCAAACATTAGTTGTGGGAGATTCCCAGATAAGGTATTTGGATAGAACGTTTTGTGCTAGAGATAGGGGGAACAGGTTAAGGGTTTGCTATCCCGGAGCTGGCATTGGTGATATTATAAACAACATGAATGATATTATGGCTGGTAATGGGAACAATCCCATTATTTGCATTAGCGTGGGAGGAAATGATGTTGGTCGAGTCAGGAGTGAGGAACTGATTCAGAGGTATAAAACAGCCATAGAGTTAGTTAGGAGCAAGGGAGGAATCCCGATCATATGTGGCATTCTTCCAAGAAAGGGAGTGGGAAATGAATGGATATCGAGGGCACTTGGTGTCAATTGCCGGCTGGAAAGATATTGCAAATCAAATGCAATATCTTTCATAGACAACTGGGAACACTTCTATGGAAGAAATGAAATGTATGCTCGTGATGGGGTGCATCTATCGAGAGCTGGGGTTGTTGCTGTTGCGAACTCGCTAGAAGAAGTGGTTAGAGGTGTTTGTTTGGGTTTAAACTGTTAGTAGATAGAGGTATGGGAATTGATTTGGAGGAAGGAGGTAATAAAAGTATGTGTTTGTGGGAGAAAGGAATTGGCAAAACGATCAGGGAAAGAGAAGGTCCGCAAAATAACAATTCACTTAGAGTATATTACACTAACAGTAGAAGTCTAAGAAATAAAATTAACGAATTAAATGCTCTTGTCTGCACAGAAAAAATAGATATTATTGCACTTACCGAAACGTGGATGAATGTAGAAAATAGAGAACTATTAGCTGAATATCAAATATATGGATTTAAACTATTTCACACAGATAGATATATTAGACGAGGAGGTGGAGTAGCCATATATGTTAGGGACAATTTGAAATGTAGTCTCAAAGAGGGAATCAAAACAGAGCCACACACAGAAACTATTTGGATTGAATTAAACGAAAAAGCTAATAATATTATAATAGGAGTAATATATAGGCCACCAAATTTAGACAGAATGGAAGCAAAGCATCTATGGGATGAAATATCTAGAGCATCTAGATCTAACAGTATTTATGTCATGGGTGACTTTAATTTTAGCGGAATAAACTGGTTGAACAAAACAGGGAATAGTGAAGCAGAAGATTTTCTAGAATTAATTGACGATTGCTTTCTTACGCAACACATTAAGGAACCAACACGGGAAAATAATATTTTAGATTTAGTGTTAACTAACAGGGAAACGCAAATTAATGACATCGAAATAGGGAGTGAGCTAGGGAGCAGTGATCACAAAGAAATCAGATTTAGCATAGAATGGAATAGACCAGTAGGAGAAAATTCTGTTAAAGTGCCAGATTTTCGAAAAGCTGATTTTAATAGCCTAAGAAATTTTTTGGGTCAAATTGATTGGAAAGGCTTGGGTATGGGGTGTGGGCCGGTCTTGGAGCGAGACATGAACCCAGCGATAGGTGACTTAAATGGGGATTTCGATGTGGATTCAATATATAACTTATTTAAGAATATTCTAAACAAAGCACAGGAACGTAGTATACCATACAAATTGAATAGATCGTATACTAATGACCCAAACTGGATAACAAAGAATTTGAAGAACCTTATAGGTAAAAAGAGAGCTTGGTACAAAAGGATTAAAAATGGGGAGGTCACTTTAGAACAGGAATTCGTACAACTGGTTAGAAATGTTAAAAAAGAGATAAGGAAAGCAAAAAGAAACTATGAAGTTCGCATAGCAGGGCAAGCAAAGACAAATCCTAAAGGGTTTTTTCAGTTATATCGTACTAAGACTAGGGAAAGGATAGGTCCATTAAAAACTGAGACAGGTCAAATAACAGATAGTGATGAAGAGATGAGTAGTATTTTTAATAAATATTTTGTATCTGTATTTACTAAAGAGGAACTTAACAATATGCCTTCAGCCGAACAAGTCTATGTGGGTGGGGACGAGGACAGGTTGACGAGTTTAGCAGTTACCAGGGAGGATGTTCTTAAACAAATAGTAAAACTCAAACCAAACAAATCCCCAGGGCCGGATGAAGTGTTTGCTAGGGTGCTTAAAGAATGCAAAGAGGAGCTTTGTGACCCACTGTCAACCATATTTAATAAATCAATAGAGTCAGGCAGAGTGCCAGAGTTTTGGAAAGTTGCTAATGTGATACCAGTTTTTAAGAAAGGAGATAGATCACTTGCGTCTAACTATCGATCAATTAGCCTAACGTCTATTGTGGGAAAGTTACTCGAATCTATAATAGCAAATAAAATTCGTCTTCATCTTGAAAAACATAAATTAATAATTGAGTCGCAACATGGTTTTATAAATGGCCGTTCATGTTTAACAAATTTGTTATCTTTTTATTCTAGCATTGTTGAGGCAGTTGATAGTGGTAAGGATTGCGATGTTGTATACCTTGACTTTAGCAAAGCTTTTGATACAGTGCCACATGAAAGACTGATTAAAAAAATAGAGTCTCATGGTATTGGGGGTGCTATATTAAGCTGGATTAGGGCATGGCTATACCAAAGGAAACAGAGAGTTAGTATAAATGGAATCAAGTCAGAGTGGGAAAATGATGTAAGTGGAGTGCCTCAAGGCTCTGTGCTGGGACCTCTGTTGTTTATAATATATATAAATGATTTAGATTCAGGTTTGAGTAGCAACATTTGCAAATTTGCCGATGATACGAAAATCGGTAGGGAAATTAATTCGGAGGAGGACTCACTATCACTTCAAGTTGATCTAGATAGGGTTTTGAAATGGTCAAAGGATTGGCAGATGCAGTTTAATGCTGATAAATGTAAAGTTCTGAGGTTAGGTAATGATGATAGAGTTACAAGATACGAGCTAGATGGTGTTGTGATTGCGAAGTCGGATTGCGAAAGGGATCTGGGAGTTATGATTAGTAAGAATTTAAAACAAAAGGATCAATGCATAAATGTTCGTAATAAGGCAAATCGGACACTTGGATTTATTAATCGCAGCGTTAGTAACAAGACACCTGGTGTGGTTCTCAAGCTATATCTTGCTCTAGTTAGGCCCCATTTTTTACTTAAACATACTTTTACTTGACATACTTAATTATTTAGCCGGTATGAAACCTAATCCCTTACTTGATTTGTTTAATATGAGTTATAGAGAGGGAAAGTTACCAAGAAAATGGAAAGAGGCTGTCATCATTCCTATCCCTAAGTCAAACGGAGGCTACAGACCTGTCTCCTTAATATCCTGCTTTTGTAAAATGATGGAAAGGATTTTGTTAAATAGGCTACTCTACCTTGTAGGTGATAACATGTCCAATAATCTCTTTGGTTTTATCAAAGGCAAAAGTACTGCGGATTGTCTCTTAAAGTGTTTGTCTAATGTGGATGACAATTGTAGAGTTTTTGTTGATCTACAAGGAGCGTTTGATAAAGCCAATGGGGAAGTAATCTTATACGAATTAGCCAATCTGGGAATAACAGGGAGATTGCTACACTGGATAAGGGATTACCTGCAAGGCAGAAAAGGTCAGGTGTATTACCAGGGATACATGTCTGAGGAACGGAGGTTTCAGTTAGGTACCCCACAAGGGGGAGTATTAAGTCCCACCTTATTCAATGTATTAATGAACAGATTAGCATCAGAGATGTATCCTCCAGGGGTCACGACGATCATATATGCTGATGACATTCTTATACAAGGCACTTCTGGGAACAAAATTCAAGATGCTCTTAACATACTTGGTACAACCTGTCACAAGTTAGGCTTAGTTATAAATGCAGATAAAACCAAATACGAGTATAGGAAACGAAGAAATATAACACTTACTCTAAATGGTGTGGAACTGAGCCGTGTACAGAAGTACAAGTATCTGGGCATGTATGTTGGATACACATGTGAGAGTAAAAATGCTGAAATAAATCATATCAGCACCTTATGTAAAGCCCGTCTGCATCCTCTAAAAGCACTGGCTTTTTCTGGTAAAGGTGTTGGGGTACCTATCTTGCGGATGTTATACATAAGCACTGTTCGATCCCTGATAGACTACGCAGCACCCGTATTGTCTTACACAGGCCAAGGCAGAATTCAAAAAATAGAGCTGATACAGAACGAGGCTATGAGGATTATTCTTGGATGTCAAAGAAATGCAATGATTGAAATAATGAGAATGGAATTAAATTTACAGAGTGTGTGTGATAGAGTCCGTGACATTAACACTAGAGTATCTATTCGTTTCATGCGGAGAAAAGGAGGGGATAAGCTGTTTGAGAGCGTTCAGACCTGCTTGAGTGACGTACACACTTCCAGGAAACTGAGGGAGACTCGCTATACGAGAGGATTAGCTCATGACCTCAGGGAATACGACGTACTTGACTGCTGTAAACCCTCTCGAAAGTGTAATATGTCTGCTCCCTGGAAAGTACAGAAAATAGACGTCGAAATTGTACCCCTCAAGGTGAAAAAGATTCATCATGAACCGGGACAATTACGGTGTTTGTATGGAAGCATGATATCTCGGTTACCAAGAGGCAACAGTTTACATGTATATTGCGACGGGTCGGTGGCGGAGGATGGCAGGGCAGGGTGTGGTGTCCTAATAAGGGATTATACGGAGTTTGGGACTGTGGACAGGATAATTGAACTCCGGCTTAGTAATTATATATCATCCACACAAGCTGAACTGCAGGCCATTCTGGCGTGTTTGGAGGAAGTACGTCATGACGACAAAAATGTTTTTGTATTTGTCGATAGCCGAGGAGCACTGGAGTCCTTAAACAGTAGAAACCCAGTCTTCATGTCTATAGTGGAGGACTGTAAGAGAAGAATAACTGAGATACAGCTGAAAGGTTATAGTGTGAAATTCATGTGGATTCCATCTCATGTTGGAATAGTGCTTAACGAGGTGGCGGATGACTTGGCCAAACGTGCCACATCAAAACCACAAGTTGACATCGAATGTGAATTCACAATGAGACAAATAAGAAGCAAAATCAGAAATATTCAGGCACAGGCGGGAGTGGAGAGGAGAGAGATAATGTATGAGAGTAGTCAAACCATGCAACACTACATGTATGTGAGTCAAAACACCCATTTCACTTATGGTAAAAGGAGAAATGCTTGGAGTGACTCTGTGTACATGCGGCTCAGGCTTGGGTACAAATATTACTGGGAATATGGGATAGATGTTCATGGTAATGACACGAAGTGTAAACTATGTGGTATGTTATGATAATGAGAATGGAATTAAATTTACAGAGTGTGTGTAATCGAGGTGGGGTCCCTCGATTGTTTCAAGCACGGGTTGGACAAGTATATGAGTGGGATTGGGTGGTTATAGAATAGGAGCTGCCTCGTATGGGCCAATAGGCCTTCTGCAGTTACCTTGTTCTTATGTTCTTAAGTATGCTCTAATATATGGTCCTCAATGAAAATTATCGTTTTTTTTGTTAATTTGTCCATAATGAATAAGATTCCTTACTGTTGATCTTTATATTAAGAAAAACATCTAAACAAATTGGTATTGTGTTTTCGTTCAGATAAAGTTTCCAGATACAATTTCCTAGTTATCAATTAATGTAGGTGGTTATTTTAATTCGCGGCTACCAGGGGCTTTCTCCCATTATACAATATAAATGTACTCACTAACTATTCTCTGGTATCTGTTCTTCAAGTAAAATTACCTATTTTTTTGTTTAATTAGTTAATTTAATCCATAATTCATAAAATTCCTCCAGGTCGATCTTTATATTTAGGAAACCATCTAATCAATTTGGAATTTAATTTTTCGTTCACCTACAGTTACCAGCTACTATTTCATTGTTATATTTTATGTCGCTGGTCATTACAATTTTCCAAGAATTTAAACAGCTAAACAGCAAGTAGCATCTTGTTAGAGTACAGGAATTTACCTATGGAGAACCTCGATAGCTGCCGAAAATTATTAATGATTATATATGTAATTTAAAATAATGAATTATATACCATTTCTTATGTTACGTCTTTGGCGGGTAGGCGGTTCTGCGGGTTTACAACCGAATTGTTTAAAAATCACACTATTTTAAATGTATGAGTCACTAGTATGCTCTGATATATGTTCTGCAATGAAAATAAAGATTGTTTTGTTGTTAATTACTCCATAAATGTGTAATGTGTTAATTCAGTCTAAAATCTTTTTGCAACGTTTATATGCGATATACGTAGCTGGAAACTACCTAATATTTAAAAATAATAGTTACAACATTCTATTAATATATAATGTTGAAATAAATATCACACAAAGTCTGTATATCTGTTTTCAGATGTCTTACAAATTTTCTTTTAAAATAGTATTAATGATTTTTATGAATCTTCAGTAAAAATTATGTTAATTATTATTAATCTAATTGTTATTATTTTAAGTAAAAGAATTGCAAGTATTCGCATAACCACGGGATCTCTGTTTGTGTATGAATGCACGGATTTGTTTTTGTTATGAGAGGGACGCCTTAGAAAGCATGGTGTAGGCCACCTGTGGCTCGCATCCGATCCCACGATCGTCGTCGCCCCTAAATCAACACAACAGGTATTTAGTATTTACGATTATAATAAGTAATATTTCTTTTATAATAATATTGCAGCAGGTGGTGTAGTGGTAGGACACTCGCCTGGCGTTCCGCGAGCGCTATGTCATGGGTTCGTATCCTGGCCTGGGAGGATTTACTGGGCGCAATTCCTTAACTGTAGCCTCTGTTTAACGCAACAGTAAAATGTGTACTTGGATGAAAAAACGATTCTTCGCGGCGGGGATCGTATTCCAGGGTCCTGCCCGAAACGCTACTCGTACTAGTGGCTGTACAAGAATGTAACAACTCTTGTATATGTCTCA
>NC_091161.1:43829059-43846559 GCF_040958095.1 Procambarus clarkii
AAAATTTTTTAATAAGTAATTAGGCAGACTTGTTGCTAGACAGGGAAGTAAATTAAATGTATGCCAAATTTTGCAAAATATACAATGAAGGCACACAAACATTCATACCAAAACAGAGATGCAGGGCCAGAAAACAGGATTGGTTCAACAGAAATTGAGAGAGGGCCACAGACCAAAAGAGACAAAAATGGAATGAAAGACATTGAAAAACTACAAGCAGATGTCAACAAAGTTTTCGATTGGGCAGCAGAAAATAACATGATGTTTAACAGTGATAAATTTCAGGTATGGCAAAAATGAGGATCTGAAACATAATACAGGGTACAAAACACAATCGAATCTTCCCATAGTAGAAAAACAGCATGTCAAGGATTTGGGAATAATGATGTCCGACGATCTAATGTTTAGGGAGCATAACCAAGCAAATATTGCGTCAGCCAGAAAAATGATCGGATGGATTATGAGAACTTTCAAATCCAGGGATCCCATCACAATGGTTGTACTCTTCAAGTCACTTATGTTGTCCCGTCTCGAGTACTGCTCAGTATTCACTTCCCCCTTCAGAGCAGGAGAGATTGTTGAAATAGAGGGAATAAAGAGAACATATACGGCACGCATAGACGATATAAAACACCTAAATTATTGGGATCGTCTCAAAGCTCTCCAAATGTACTCTCTAGAAAGGAGACGAGAGAGATACCAAATAATATACACATGGAAGATACTGGAGGGCCAGGTCCCAAATCTACACAGTAAAATAACAACGTACTGGAGTGAACGATATGGAAAAAAAATGCAAGATTGAACCAGTGAAGAGCAGAGGTGCCACAGGCACAATCAGAGAGCACTGTATAAACATCAGAGGTCCGCGGTTGTTCAACGTCCTCCCAGCGACTATAAGAAATATTGCCAGAACAACCGTGGACATCTTCAGGAGAAAACTGGACTGTTTTCTAAGAGAAGTTCCGGATCAGCCGGGCTGTGGTGGGTATGTGGCCCTGCGGGCCGCTCCAAGCAACAGCCTGGTGGACCAAACTCTCACAAGTCGAGCCTGGCCTCGGGCCGGGATTGGGGAGTAGAAGAGCAGAACCCCATCAAGCAGGTATCAACATAGAAAGAAGCCAAACCCCCAATCATACCAGCGATACAAAGATGCGAGAAACAACTATACAGCAGTAAGGGAAGAGGCAGAAAGAAATTTTTAAAAAGGGATAATGGATAAATGTAAAACAGAACTGGGCCTATTCTACAAATTCATAAACAACAAATTGCAGGTAAAGGATAATATCCAGAGGTTGAAAATAGGAAACAGATTCACAGAAAATAATAATGCAATGTGCGAAACATTAAACCAAAAGTTCCAATGTGTGTTTATACAAAATGAAATCTTAAGAGAACCAGACAATAAGAATTTCTGAGAACATCATAGAGCGTATAGAGGTGTCTAGAGATGAAGTGGAAAATATGCTAAAGTAGCTAAGTAAGAACAAAGCAGTTGGTCCAGATGGAGTTTCACCATGGGTTCTGAGAGAATGTGCATCTGAGCTCAGCATTTCACTTCACCTGATCTTTCAGGCATCCCTGTGTATAGGAGTCATAGCAAACATGTGGAAAAAGGCTAACATAGTTCCAATCTACAAAAGTGGCAACAGGGAAGACCCCACCCCTCTCAGTTATAGACCTGAATCATTGACAAGTGTAACAGTGAAAAGATTGAAAAAAAAAATAATAAAAACTAAATGGGTAGAACACCTGGAGAGAAATTATATATTATCACACAGACAGTATTGTTTTCGATCTGGAAGATCCTGTGTATCGAATTTACTCAGTTTCTATGATTGAGCCACAGAGATTTTAAAGGAAAAAGGTAGTTGGGTCGACTGCATCTATCTAGACATAAAAAAGGCTTTTGACAGAGTTCCACATAAGAGGTTGTTCTGGAAACTAGAAAATTTTGGATGGGTGACAGGTAAGCTTCTAACATGGATGAAAAATTTTCTGACTGATAGAAAAATGAGGGCAGTAATCAGAGGCAATCGGACTGGAGAAGTGTCACAAGTGGAGTACCACAGTACATGCACCAGAAATGTTCATTGTCTACATAAATGATCTACCAGTTGGAATACAGAATTATATAAACATGTTTGCTGATGATGCTAAGATAATGGGATGGATAAGAAATTTAGATGATTGTCATGCCCTTCAAGAAGACCTGGACAAAATAAGTATATGGAGCACCACTTGGCAAATTAAATTTAATGTGAATAAATGCCATGTTATGGAATATGGAATAGAACATAGATCCCACACAACCTACAAATTATGTGAGAAATCTTTATATAATTCTGATAAAAGAAAGAGGTCTAGGGTTGATTCTAGAGAGAAAACTATCACTTGAGGCCCACATAAAGAACGTTGTGTGAGGAGCCTATGCCACGCTTTCTAACTTCAGAATTTTGTTTAAATACATGGATGGCGAAATACTAAAGAAATTGTTCACGAGTTTTGTTCGGCCAAGGCTAGAATATGCAGCGGTTGTGTGGTGCCTATATCTTAAGAAGCACATCAACAAACTGGAAAAGGTGCAAAGACATGCTACTAAGTGGCTCCCAGAACTAAAGGGCAAGAGCTATGTGGAGAGGTCAGAGGCATTATATATGCCAAAACTAGAAGACAACAAAAAGAGGTGATAAAATCACTATGTACAAAATAGTAACAGGAATTGATAAAATCGATAGGGAAGATTTCCCGAGACCTGGAACTTCAAGAACAAAAGGTCATAGATTTAAACTAACTAAACAAAGATGCCAAAGAAATATAAAAAAATTTCCTTTCGCATACAGAGGGGTACACGGTTGGAACAAGTTAAGTGAGAAGGTGGTGGCGGCCAAGACCGTCAGTAGTTTCAAAGCATTATGTGACAAAGAGTGCTGGGTAGACGGGACACCACGAGCGTAGCTCTAATCCTGTAACTACACTTAGGTAACTACAATTGGTGTCAGCAAGCTTACCATCGAAACACACACAAACAGCCTGCCTATTATTCAAGGCCTTCTCTGAGTACTCTCTATTTTCTTCTCTGAGGCTATGGGTCCCTAATCTTGCACCAGAGGTGGTACAACTTTTAAGTTTTTAACTACTGCACTGAGCACCTGATTTTGGCAAAGACTTCTTAGTGCAATTGTCAAGGACACAGTTCTGGTATTTTTTTGTTTATAAATATTCAGGTATAGTTAATGTCAAAATGTTTCAAAACTCAACAATTTATATTTCAAAACAAAAAAAGTAATGAAAACATTAAAATATAGCCTAATTAATTAATTAATAAAATAGCACAACTCTCAGAATGTCTAAAGGTGCTTTGAGCAATGAAGTAGTTAATTTTATATATATAATATTATATATATAATATATATTTACCTGTGACTACTGCTTAGCAAAAATTTGATCTCTGTGAAAATTGGTCTCGTCATTGCTAGGAGATATTTTAAGACCATGATTTGCTGTGGATGGCACTGTAGTCTTCAAGTCATCAATCTAAAAATAGAGGTAATCTTTTAAAATGTAAATTTTGTATAAAAAAAAATGCAAAAATAAATTGCAAGAATAATATGAAGTTATTATACAATTTTTTTTAATTATTTAAATATTTGTGAGACATTATTAAGAAATGTATGAAGTACAGATTCTCTAAGACCTGATATGTATCTGCTTATGTTCCACCACATTACATTCAGGGCTGAAGAGAAAACACAGCCAGTAAGGTAATGATCACTTAGGATGGACTGGGATGCTACATGTAGGTGGGGGCTAAGCTGCGTGAGGCTAGGATGCCCAGCCTGCCTTGTCTAGGCTGGGCTGGGCTAGGCAACACTAGGAAGGAGTCAACAAATCTCTGGAGTGCCTTACTTTTCCTGATATCCTTAAAAAAGCAAGAATGATGCCATTTTATAAAGGAGGCGAGACAGCAGACATAAACAATTAAAGAAAAATATCAAATCTACTTATACTTTCAAAAATATTTGATTTTTTTTTTTACAAACATCTCTTCCTACTTTGTAAAATTCAACATGAATACAAACACACACACACATCCCTAGGAAGCAGCCCATAGCAGCTGTCTAACTCCCAGGTACTTATTTACTGTTAGGTGAACCAGATATAGAGAATAACCACAAAATGCTATCTTTATAAGAACTATCTTGTAAAGCCACTAGTACACGCAGCATTTCAGGCAGGATATATAATATATATATATATATATATATATATATATATATATATATATATATATATATATATATATATATATATATATATATATATATATATATATATGGAACCCTCAACCCTATAAGTGGAGGGTTCCTACATACTCAACCAGAGGTGGTACCCTCTATATATTAATAAAAAGGCAAGGCTATGCTAAATCTTGGCAGGGATTGGCTTGGCTAAGCTCGTCAGGGCTTGGCTAGGGTAGGAAGGACTGGTCATGTTTAAAAGCAAGGCAGGGTTAGGCTAGGCAAGACTAGGTAAGGGTATACTGGGATAGGCTTGGCTACGGTAGGCTAGGAAGAGGTAAACTAGGATAAGCAAGGCTGTGCAAGCACTATGCACAGCTAGAATGAACTATGCTAAGATGGTTTAAGCTGGGCTAGGTTAGGATAAGCTGAGTCATGCAGGGCCCCGATTGACCAGTGGAGTCTAATAGTCTAACCTTCTAGCTAGTTTGCTGACCTAAGAGTGTAAATGCCTAGCCCTTAACCTGAGATATATACAAGAGTTGTTACATTCTTGTACAGCCACTAGTACGAGTAGCGTTTCGGGCAGGTCCCTGGAATACGATCCCCTGCCGCGAAGAATCGTTTTTTCATCCAAGTACACATTTTACTGTTGCGTTAAACAGAGGCTACAGTTAAGGAATTGCGCCCAGTAAATCCTCCCAGGCCAGGATACGAACCCATGACATAGCGCTCGCGGAACGCCAGGCGAGTGTCCTACCACTACACCACCTGCTGCAATATTATTATAAAAGAAATATTACTTATTATAATCTTAAATACTAAATACCTGTTGTGTTGATTTAGGGGCGACGACGATCGTGGGATCGGATGCGAGCCACAGGTGGTCTACACCATGCTTTCTAAGGCGTCCCTCTCATAACAAAAACAAATCCGTGCATTCATACACAAACAGAGATCCCGTGGTTATGCGAATACTTGCAATTCTTTTACTTAAAATAATAACAATTAGATTAATAATAATTAACATCATTTTTACTCAAGATTCATAAAAATCATTAATCCTATTTTAGAAGAAGATTTGTAAGACATATAAAAACAGATATACAGACTTTGTGTGATATTTATTGCAACATTATATATTAATGGAATGTTGTAACTATTATTTTTAAATATTAGGTAGTTTCCAGCTACGTATATCGCATATAAACGTTGCAAGAAGATTTTAGACTGAATTAACACATTACACATTTATGGAGTAATTAACAACAAAACAATCTTTATTTTCATTGCAGAACATATATCAGAGCATACTAGTGACTCATACATTTAAAATAGTGTGATTTTTAAACAATTTGGTTGTAAACCCGCAGAACCGCCTACCCGTCAAAGACGTAACATAAGAAATAGTATATAATTCATTATTTTAAATTCCATATATAATAAGAACATAAGAACATAAGAACAAAGGTAACTGCAGAAGGCCTATTGGCCCATACGAGGCAGCTCCTATTCTATAACCACCCAATCCCACTCATATACTTGTCCAACCCGCGCTTGAAACAATCGAGGGACCCCACCTCCACCACGTTACGCGGCAATTGGTTCCACAAATCTACAACCCTGTTACTGAACCAGTATTTACCCAAGTCTTTCCTAAATCTAAACTTATCCAATTTATACCCATTGTTTCGTGTTCTGTCCTGTGTTGATACTTTTAATACCCTATTAATATCCCCCTTGTTATGTCCATTCACCCACTTGTAAACCTCTATCATGTCGCCCCTAACTCTTCGCCTTTCCAGTGAATGCAACTTAAGCTTTGTTAATCTTTCTTCATATGAAAGATTTCTAATTTGGGGAATTAACTTAGTCATCCTACGCTGGACACGTTCAAGTGAATTTATATCCATTCTATAATATGGCGACCAAAACTGAACTGCATAATCTAAATGGGGCCTAACTAGAGCAAGATATAGCTTGAGAACCACACCAGGTGTCTTGTTACTAACGCTGCGATTAATAAATCCAAGTGTCCGATTTGCCTTATTACGAACATTTATGCATTGATCCTTTTGTTTTAAATTCTTACTAATCATAACTCCCAGATCCCTTTCGCAATCCGACTTCGCAATCACAACACCATCTAGCTCGTATCTTGTAACTCTATCATCATTACCTAACCTCAGAACTTTACATTTATCAGCATTAAACTGCATCTGCCAATCCTTTGACCATTTCAAAACCCTATCTAGATCAACTTGAAGTGATAGTGAGTCCTCCTCCGAATTAATTTCCCTACCGATTTTCGTATCATCAGCAAATTTGCAAATGTTGCTACTCAAACCTGAATCTAAATCATTTATATATATTAGAAACAACAGAGGTCCCAGGACAGAGCCTTGAGGCACTCCACTTACAACATTTTCCCACTCTGACTTGATTCCATTTATACTAACTCTGTTTCCTTTGGTATAGCCATGCCCTAATCCAGCTTAATATAGCACCCCCAATACCATGAGACTATCTTTTTAATCAGTCTTTCATGTGGCACTGTATCAAAAGCTTTGCTAAAGTCAAGGTATACAACATCGCAATCCTTACCATTATCAACTGCGTCAACAATGCTAGAATAAAAAGATAACAAATTTGTTAAACATGAACGGCCATTTATAAAACCATGTTGCGACTCAATTATTAATTTATGTTTTTCAAGATGAAGACGAATTTTATTTGCTATTATGGATTCGAGTAACTTTCCCACAATAGACGTTAGGCTAATTGGTCGATAGTTAGACGCAAGTGATCTATCTCCTTTCTTAAAAACTGGTATCACATTAGCAACTTTCCAAAACTCTGGCACTCTGCCTGACTCTATTGATTTATTAAATATGGTTGACAGTGGGTCACAAAGCTCCTCTTTGCATTCTTTAAGCACCCTGGCAAACACTTCATCCGGCCCTGGGGATTTGTTTGGTTTGAGTTTTACTATTTGTTTAAGAACATCCTCCCTGGTAACTGCTAAACTCGTCAACCTGTCCTCGTCCCCACCCACATAGACTTGTTCGGCTGAAGGCATATTGTTAAGTTCCTCTTTAGTAAATACAGATACAAAATACTTATTAAAAATACTACTCATCTCTTCATCACTATCTGTTATTTGACCTGTCTCAGTTTTTAATGGACCTATCCTTTCCCTAGTCTTAGTACGATATAACTGAAAAAACCCTTTAGGATTTGTCTTTGCTTGCCCTGCTATGCGAACCTCATAGTTTCTTTTTGCTTTACTTATCTCTTTTTTAACATTTCTAACCAGTTGTACGAATTCCTGTTCTAAAGTGACCTCCCCATTTTTAATCCTTTTGTACCAAGCTCTCTTTTTACCTATAAGGTTCTTCAAATTCTTTGTTATCCACTTTGGGTCATTAGTATTCGATCTATTCAATTTGTATGGTATACTACGTTCCTGTGCTTTGTTTAGAATATTCTTAAATAAGTTATATATTGAATCCACATCGAAATCCCCATTTAAGTCACCTATCGCTGGGTTCATGTCTCGCTCCAAGACCGGCCCACACCCCATACCCAAGACTTTCCAATCAATTTGACCCAAAAAATTTCTTAGGCTATTAAAATCAGCTTTTCGAAAATCTGGCACTTTAACAGAATTTTCTCCTACTGGTCTATTCCATTCTATGCTAAATCTGATTTCTTTGTGATCACTGCTCCCTAGCTCACTCCCTATTTCGATGTCATTAATTTGCGTTTCCCTGTTAGTTAACACTAAATCTAAAATATTATTTTCCCGTGTTGGTTCCTTAATGTGTTGCGTAAGAAAGCAATCGTCAATTAATTCTAGAAAATCTTCTGCTTCACTATTCCCTGTTTTGTTCAACCAGTTTATTCCGCTAAAATTAAAGTCACCCATGACATAAATACTGTTAGATCTAGATGCTCTAGATATTTCATCCCATAGGTGCTTTGCTTCCATTCTGTCTAAATTTGGTGGCCTATATATTACTCCTATTATAATATTATTTGCTTTTTCGTTTAATTCTATCCAAATAGTTTCTGTGTGTGGCTCTGTTTTGATTCCCTCTTTGAGACTACATTTCAAATTGTCCCTAACATATATGGCTACTCCACCTCCTCGTCTAATATATCTATCTGAGTGAAATAGTTTAAATCCATATATTTGATATTCAGCTAATAGTTCTCTATTTTCTACATTCATCCACGTTTCGGTAAGTGCAATAATATCTATTTTTTCTGTGCAGACAAGAGCATTTAATTCGTTAATTTTATTTCTTAGACTTCTACTGTTAGTGTAATATATGTTGGATATTTCCAACATCGAATACAACATTGTTGTATTCTCATTACTTATTACTAATCATATTAATATTGTAGTAAGTAAAATTAACAACTCGAAGAATTCTCCTGTACTAATAATTCATCTGTGCATTAGGCTAGAATTCTCACGTCATCTAACGCTAGTATTGCGTCAGATTTCTTTACAGTAAAACACATTATATACAATTTGTGTGAGAATTAAATACGATTCTCCATAATTAAGGCATTCTGTATGACAACTGATTGCAGACGAATTGTTCTCTAACTAAAAGCCGAATAGAGCGTTAGAATTATACCGTCTACCTCGCGATAGTGTTAACGTCATCAATGAATGCTATGGGGAGACATTAATTCCTCTCCCTTGTATCTTTACTATTCTTAAATAGTTAAATAATAATATTTCGTTCCTCTAAATAATAAACCCGTCCAGTCTTTAGAGTTTCAAGCGCGAATGCGAGAAATATTAATGTTCATGCCAATAATTTGTGTAATGAACGTCGACTCGGCGTGGGGGGAGGGACGCGACGCCATAGTCAGTCGGTGACGGAGTCGGGAAGCGGACACGTGCAAGGCCAGAAGGAGGCAAAACCACGCTTACTGTACTCACAAAAGACGCCATTGTCCAGTAAATAGGACACGTGTGTCTATCTACAGATGAAAGCCGCCACTGTGAGGCGTGAACGACCTTGCAGATAATATCTTCAACTAGTGCTGGTGTTAAATAAGGGACCCCTAGACTTGGTTCCTGACGACACGTGATCAGCCAACTTGAAACGCATCAATCCAGGAAAGGTTCACCGGAGCCTGGGATGCGAAATTACGGCAATCTTAATACTTACACAGTGCCCACAGCTAAGTACCTTTTATTTGATGCATCATTTACAGGTTTAATAATAGCGGGGTGATTGCGCGTCACGCGGCACGACAACACCTAATAACAGGTGATTAGAAATTTCTCTGTAGATATCAATAATCTTGAATATGTATTGAGCAGTTAAATCAATTGCTACTGGTAGTTATTTATTTTGCAGCTCGAGAGACGAATTCCTCATGCTGTCTTCTCCATGTTAACCGTGTCAGACGTCGGTGTACCAGACTTGGAGATTAAGAGGACTGCCAGGGTTATCTAAAGGAATCTATTACCAGCTAAGGCTTATTTCTTTTACTCATAACATTGCAATTTGATACATTCAGAATGTTTTCAACATAATGTGTGATTTACTGTAATTCATTATTATGCTCATATTCATGTTCTTCTTTGTATGAATAATATTATATTCTACATTAATTATAGGATTAGATTATTATTAATAGAATTAGTGAACGAACCACACTGATTCCTGGACGTACTGACCTCCAGTAATAACCCCCCAATGTAGGTGTTTGAGGTTTGGTTTTAATAATACAGCCCATTAATTATTCTCATGATCATACGTTCTAGTCATATCCATAGTCACTGGTTTCTTCTAGAATTTTATCTAATGATCTGAAATTCTCAGTTTCCCTCTTTACTTTAAAAGCGGGTGGTCCTTCGTAATTTAATTTACTACTTTAATTATTAATTAATCAGAATCAAACCCAAATATCCCACAATATACCCTAAGTGAATTGTTATTTTGCGGACCTTCTCTTTCCCTGATCGTTTTGCCAATTCCTTTCTCCCACAAACACATACTTTTATTACCTCCTTCCTCCAAATCAATTCCCATACCTCTATATACTAACAGTTTAAACCCAAACAAACACCTCTAACCACTTCTTCCAACGAGTTCGCAACAGCAACAACCCCAGCTCTCGATAGATGCACCCCATCACGAGCATACATTTCATTTTTTCCATAGAAGTGTTCCCAGTTGTCTATGAAAGATATTGCATTTGATTTGCAATATCTTTCCAGCCGGCAATTGACACCAAGTGCCCTCGATATCCATTCATTTCCCACTCCCTTTCTTGGAAGAATGCCACATATGATCGGGATTCCTCCCTTGCTCCTAACTAATTCTATGGCTGTTTTATACCTCTGAATCAGTTCCTCACTCCTAACTCGACCAACATCATTTCCTCCCACGCTAATGCAAATAATGGGATTGTTCCCATTACCAGCCATAATATCATTCATGTTGTTTATAATATCACCAATGCCAGCTCCGGGATAGCAAACCCTTAACCTGTTCCCCCTATCTCTAGCACAAAACGCTCTATCCAAATACCTTATCTGGGAATCTCCCACAACTAATGTTTGCTTAGGTACATAAGAACATAAGAACAAAGGTAACTGCAGAAGGCCTATTGGCCCATTCGAGGCAGCTCCTATTCTATAACCACCCAATCCCACTCATATACTTGTCCAACCCGCGCTTGAAACAATCGAGGGACCCCACCTCCACCACGTTACGCGGCAATTGGTTCCACAAATCAACAACCCTGTTACTGAACCAGTATTTACCCAAGTCTTTCCTAAATCTAAACTTATCCAATTTATACCCATTATTTCGTGTTCTGTCCTGTGTTGATACTTTTAATACCCTATTAATATCCCCCTTGTTATGTCCATTCACCCACTTGTAAACCTCTATCATGTCGCCCCTAACTCTTCGCCTTTCCAGTGAATGCAACTTAAGCTTTGTTAATCTTTCTTCATATGAAAGATTTCTAATTTGGGGAATTAACTTAGTCATCCTACGCTGGACACGTTCAAGTGAATTTATATCCATTCTATAATAAGGCGACCAAAACTGAACTGCATAATCTAAATGGGGCCTAACTAGAGCAAGATATAGCTTGAGAACCACACCAGGTGTCTTGTTACTAACGCTGCGATTAATAAATCCAAGTGTCCGATTTGCCTTATTACGAACATTTATGCATTGATCCTTTTGTTTTAAATTCTTACTAATCATAACTCCCAGATCCCTTTCGCAATCCGACTTCGCAATCACAACACCATCTAGCTCGTATCTTGTAACTATCATCATTACCTAACCTCAGAACTTTACATTTATCAGCATTAAACTGCATCTGCCAATCCTTTGACCATTTCAAAACCCTATCTAGATCAACTTGAAGTGATAGTGAGTCCTCCTCCGAATTAATTTCCCTACCGATTTTCGTATCATCGGCAAATTTGCAAATGTTGCTACTCAAACCTGAATCTAAATCATTTATATTTAGTTAAGGACCTGGTGACTCTAGTGGGAGCCCTGAGGACAGAGTTGGACTCTCTGCGGGAGGAGGTGCGTCAGCTTAAAGAACAACGAGAAGTAACGAAAGAGGAGACCAGTAGTAAAGGGACCTCGTCTTGGAGAGTTGCGAAAGACAGGGGCCTTAAGAAGACTTTGATAAAGCCGCCTTCAAACGCCATAGCAACTTCTAATTCATTTGACGTTTTGGAGGACGAGTGCTGTGGTGAGACTGCGGATCGCGCAAAAGGGAAAGCAACGAAGAGAAAGGAAGAGCAGGCCCCTCAGAAAGTAAAGGTACCTAAGCAAACATTAGTTGTGGGAGATTCCCAGATAAGGTATTTGGATAGAGCGTTTTGTGCTAGAGATAGGGGGAACAGGTTAAGGGTTTGCTATCCCGGAGCTGGCATTGGTGATATTATAAAAAACATGAATGATATTATGGCTGGTAATGGGAACAATCCCATTATTTGCATTAGCGTGGGAGGAAATGATGTTGGTCGAGTTAGGAGTGAGGAACTGATTCAGAGGTATAAAACAGCCATAGAATTAGTTAGGAGCAAGGGAGGAATCCCGATCATATGTGGCATTCTTCCAAGAAAGGGAGTGGGAAATGAATGGATATCGAGGGCACTTGGTGTCAATTGCCGGCTGGAAAGATATTGCAAATCAAATGCAATATCTTTCATAGACAACTGGGAACACTTCTATGGAAGAAATGAAATGTATGCTCGTGATGGGGTGCATCTATCGAGAGCTGGGGTTGTTGCTGTTGCGAACTCGTTGGAAGAAGTGGTTAGAGGTGTTTGTTTGGGTTTAAACTGTTAGTAGATAGAGGTATGGGAATTGATTTGGAGGAAGGAGGTAATAAAAGTATGTGTTTGTGGGAGAAAGGAATTGGCAAAACGATCAGGGAAAGAGAAGGTCCGCAAAATAACAATTCACTTAGGGTATATTACACTAACAGTAGAAGTCTAAGAAATAAAATTAACGAATTAAATGCTCTTGTCTGCACAGAAAAAATAGATATTATTGCACTTACCGAAACGTGGATGAATGTAGAAAATAGAGAACTATTAGCTGAATATCAAATATACGGATTTAAACTATTTCACACAGATAGATATATTAGACGAGGAGGTGGAGTAGCCATATATGTTAGGGACAATTTGAAATGTAGTCTCAAAGAGGGAATCAAAACAGAGCCACACACAGAAACTATTTGGATAGAATTAAACGAAAAAGCTAATAATATTATAATAGGAGTAATATATAGGCCACCAAATTTAGACAGAATGGATACGGATTTAAACTATTTCACACAGATAGATATATTAGACGAGGAGGTGGAGTAGCCATATATGTTAGGGACAATTTGAAATGTAGTCTCAAAGAGGGAATCAAAACAGAGCCACACACAGAAACTATTTGGATAGAATTAAACGAAAAAGCAAATAATATTATAATAGGAGTAATATATAGGCCACCAAATTTAGACAGAATGGAAGCAAAGCACCTATGGGATGAAATATCTAGAGCATCTAGATCTTACAGTATTTATGTCATGGGTGACTTTAATTTTAGCGGAATAAACTGGTTGAACAAAACAGGGAATAGTGAAGCAGAAGATTTTCTAGAATTAATTGACGATTGCTTTCTTACGCAACACATTAAGGAACCAACACGGAAAATAATATTTTAGATTTAGTGTTAACTAACAGGGAAACGCAAATTAATGACATCGAAATAGGGAGTGAGCTAGGGAGCAGTGATCACAAAGAAATCAGATTTAGCATAGAATGGAATAGACCAGTAGGAGAAAATTCTGTTAAAGTGCCAGATTTTCGAAAAGCTGATTTTAATAGCCTAAGAAATTTTTTGGGTCAAATTGATTGGAAAGTCTTGGGTATGGGCTGTGGGCCGGTCTTGGAGTGAGACATGAACCCAGCGATAGGTGACTTAAATGGGGATTTCGATGTGGATTCAATATATAACATATTTAAGAATATTCTAAACAAAGCACAGGAACGTAGTATACCATACAAATTGAATAGATCGAATACTAATGACCCAAAGTGGATAACAAAGAATTTGAAGAACCTTATAGGTAAAAAGAGAGCTTGGTACAAAAGGATTAAAAATGGGGAGGTCACTTTAGAACAGGAATTCGTACAACTGGTTAGAAATGTTAAAAAAGAGATAAGGAAAGCAAAAAGAAACTATGAAGTTCGCATAGCAGGGCAAGCAAAGACAAATCCTAAAGGGTTTTTTCAGTTATATCGTACTAAGACTAGGGAAAGGATAGGTCCATTAAAAACTGATACAGGTCAAATAACAGATAGTGATGAAGAGATGAGTAGTATTTTTAATAAATATTTTGTATCTGTATTTACTAAAGAGGAACTTAACAATATGCCTTCAGCTGAACAAGTCTATGTGGGTGGGGACGAGGACAGGTTGACGAGTTTAGCAGTTACCAGGGAGGATGTTCTTAAACAAATAGTAAAACTCAAACCAAACAAATCCCCAGGGCCGGATGAAGTGTTTGCCAGGGTGCTTAAAGAATGCAAAGAGGAGCTTTGTGACCCACTGTCAACCATATTTAATAAATCAATAGAGTCAGGCAGAGTGCCAGAGTTTTGGAAAGTTGCTAATGTGATACCAGTTTTTAAGAAAGGAGATAGATCACTTGCGTCTAACTATCGACCAATTAGCCTAACGTCTATTGTGGGAAAGTTACTCGAATCTATAATAGCAAATAAAATTCGTCTTCATCTTGAAAAACATAAATTAATAATTGAGTCTCAACATGGTTTTATAAATGGCCGTTCATGTTTAACAAATTTGTTATCTTTTTATTCTAGCATTGTTGAGGCAGTTGATAGTGGTAAGGATTGCGATGTTGTATACCTTGACTTTAGCAAAGCTTTTGATACAGTGCCACATGAAAGACTGATTAAAAAGATAGTCTCATGGTATTGGGGGTGCTATATTAAGCTGGATTAGGGCATGGCTATACCAAAGGAAACAGAGAGTTAGTATAAATGGAATCAAGTCAGAGTGGGAAAATGTTGTAAGTGGAGTGCCTCAAGGCTCTGTCCTGGGACCTCTGTTGTTTATAATATATATAAATGATTTAGATTCAGGTTTGAGTAGCAACATTTGCAAATTTGCCGATGATACGAAAATCGGTAGGGAAATTAATTCGGAGGAGGACTCACTATCACTTCAAGTTGATCTAGATAGGGTTTTGAAATGGTCAAAGGATTGGCAGATGCAGTTTAATGCTGATAAATGTAAAGTTCTGAGGTTAGGTAATGATGATAGAGTTACAAGATACGAGCTAGATGGTGTTGTGATTGCGAAGTCGGATTGCGAAAGGGATCTGGGAGTTATGATTAGTAAGAATTTAAAACAAAAGGATCAATGCATAAATGTTCGTAATAAGGCAAATCGGACACTTGGATTTATTAATCGCAGCGTTAGTAACAAGACACCTGGTGTGGTTCTCAAGCTATATCTTGCTCTAGTTAGGCCCCATTTAGATTATGCAGTTCAGTTTTGGTCGCCATATTATAGAATGGATATAAATTCACTTGAACGTGTCCAGCGTAGGATGACTAAGTTAATTCCCCAAATTAGAAATCTTTCATATGAAGAAAGATTAACAAAGCTTAAGTTGCATTCACTGGAAAGGCGAAGAGTTAGGGGCGACATGATAGAGGTTTACAAGTGGGTGAATGGACATAACAAGGGGGATATTAATAGGGTATTAAAAGTATCAACACAGGACAGAACACGAAACAATGGGTATAAATTGGATAAGTTTAGATTTAGGAAAGACTTGGGTAAATACTGGTTCAGTAACAGGGTTGTTGATTTGTGGAACCAATTGCCGCGTAACGTGGTGGAGGTGGGGTCCCTCGATTGTTTCAAGCGCGGATTGGACAAGTATATGAGTGGGATTGGGTGGTTATAGAATAGGAGCTGCCTCGAATGGGCCAATAGGCCTTCTGCAGTTACCTTTGTTCTTATGTTCTTATGTTCTTATATATATTATAAACAACAGAGGTCCCAGGACAGAGCCTTGAGGCACTCCGCTTACAACATTTTCCCACTCTGATTTGATTCCATTTATACTAACTCTCTGTTTCCTTTGGTATAGCCATGCCCTAATCCAGCTTAATATAGCACCCCCAATACCATGAGACTATCTTTTTAATCAGTCTTTCATGTGGCACTGTATCAAAAGCTTTGCTAAAGTCAAGGTATACAACATCGCAATCCTTACCACTATCAACTGCCTCAACAATGCTAGAATAAAAAGATAACAAATTTGTTAAACATGAACGGCCATTTATAAAACCATGTTGAGACTCAATTATTAATTTATGTTTTTCAAGATGAAGACGAATTTTATTTGCTATTATAGATTCGAGTAACTTTCCCACAATAGACGTTAGGCTAATTGGTCGATAGTTAGATGCAAGTGATCTATCTCCTTTCTTAAAAACTGGTATCACATTAGCAACTTTCCAAAACTCTGGCACTCTGCCTGACTCTATTGATTTATTAAATATGGTTGACAGTGGGTCACAAAGCTCCTCTTTGCATTCTTTAAGCACCCTGGCAAACACTTCATCCGGCCCTGGGGATTTGTTTGGTTTGAGTTTTACTATTTGTTTAAGAACATCCTCCCTGGTAACTGCTAAACTCGTCAACCTGTCCTCGTCCCCACCCACATAGACTTGTTCAGCTGAAGGCATATTGTTAAGTTCCTCTTTAGTAAATACAGATACAAAATATTTATTAAAAATACTACTCATCTCTTCATCACTATCTGTTATTTGACCTGTCTCAGTTTTTAATGGACCTATCCTTTCCCTAGTCTTAGTACGATATAACTGAAAAAACCCTTTAGGATTTGTCTTTGCTTGCCCTGCTATGCGAACTTCATAGTTTCTTTTTGCTTTCCTTATCTCTTTTTTAACATTTCTAACCAGTTGTACGAATTCCTGTTCTAAAGTGACCTCCCCATTTTTAATCCTTTTGTACCAAGCTCTCTCTTTACCTATAAGGTTCTTCAAATTCTTTGTTATCCACTTTGGGTCATTAGTATTCGATCTATTCAATTTGTATGGTATACTACGTTCCTGTGCTTTGTTTAGAATATTCTTAAATAAGTTATATATTGAATCCACATCGAAATCCCCATTTAAGTCACCTATCGCTGGGTTCATGTCTCGCTCCAAGACCGGCCCACACCCCATACCCAAGACTTTCCAATCAATTTGACCCAAAAAATTTCTTAGGCTATTAAAATCAGCTTTTCGAAAATCTGGCACTTTAACAGAATTTTCTCCTACTGGTCTATTCCATTCTATGCTAAATCTGATTTCTTTGTGATCACTGCTCCCTAGCTCACTCCCTATTTCGATGTCATTAATTTGTGTTTCCCTGTTAGTTAACACTAAATCTAAAATATTATTTTCCCACTAAATCTAAAATATTATTTTCCCAAAAAAATAATGAACGAAAACACAATACCAATTTGTTTAGATGTTTTTCTTAATATAAAGATCAACAGTAAGGAATCTTATTCATTATGGACAAATTAACAAAAAAAAACGATAGTTTTCATTGAGGACCATATATTAGAGCATACTTAGTCACTTATATATTAAAAGTATTGTGTATTTTGAACCATTGGGGTTGTAAACAAACAGA
>NC_091161.1:43851559-43898454 GCF_040958095.1 Procambarus clarkii
GAGTATCATGGAGGTGAAGGACCGGTGAAACATCGGGAACGAACTTACCCGCTATCTTGCGGATACGCTTCCAGATCTGGGCCAGAGGGGTTTCGGACGTAATTGTCGAGACATAAGATGCCCAACATTCACGTTTAGCCGTACGGATGGCCCTACGGGCCACCGCACTCGCTTTCCGAAAGAAAAGAAAAGAATCGGTCGTCTGCCTACTTCGGTGCTTCTTCCAGGCTGCACGCTTACAGCGGACAGCCCGAGCACAGTCCGCATTCCACCAGGGAACGCACTTCCGTGGACCCCGAGAGGAAGAGCGAGGAATAGAGCGGAGGGCGGCGTCGAAGACAGTGTCATGAAAAAGGAGGAGAGCACGAGAGAGGGGCAGAAGGGAGAGGTCAGAGAGAGTAGCACTGAGGGAAAATAGGGTCCAGTCCGCCTTAGCAAACTGCCACCTAGGGAAAGAGAGGGAAGGGCGAAAAGAGAAAAAGGAAACAAGGATGGGGAAATGATCACTTCCATGGAGGTCATCAAGAACCTGCCATGTGAAATCTAAGTAAAGAGAAGAAGAGCAGAGAGAAAGATCAAGACAAGAAAGGGTGCGAGTTCGAGAGTCCAAATGAGTGGGCTCACCAGAATTCAGAAGAGACAGGGAAGAAGAGAGGAGAAACGGCTCAAGGAGGCGACCCCGGGTATTCGTCAGAACGTCACCCCAAAGAGAATGACGACAATTGAAGTCACCCAGCAGGAGCACAGGCTCCGGCAAGGAGTCTAGGTGGTGTTTCAAATCAGGAAGAGAGAGCGGGACACTCGGGGGGAGATAAATGGAACAAACTGTGTACCATTTCCCCACAAAGATACGAGCAGCAGAACAATGGAGAGGCGAAGGAAAAAGTAAAGGAACAAAGGGAACATCAGCCCGAATCAAGAGAGCAGAAGAATTAGAAGCCCCAGCAATGGCTGGGGGGGGGAGAGAAAGGAATAGCCACGAAAACGACCAGGACGAGCACCAAGCATCGGCTCCTGGAGACAGACACAAAGGGGCGAAAACTGCGAAACCAGAAGTTGGAGTTCGAGGAAATTGGCGTAATAACCTCGAACGTTCCATTGAAGAATGGACAACGACGAGAAGAGAAAGGACAAAAACAGAGAACAAGGAAGAAACAAAGGCGAAAGACCAACAGAGCACGTTAAAGAATATCAGGGTCGGGATCAGGGTCAGCAAAGTCAGGGTTAGGGGGCATGGGTAAACTGAGCAAAGACGGAGGGAAGGAAACGGGAGAACAGATCAGAGGTGGGCGGGCAGGGTCCGGCGGAGGAGGAGGAGGAGGAGGAGGAGACAACGGAGAGGAGCAGTCAAGGACAGCAGCAGGAAGAGGGGGAGTAGAAAGAGAGGAGCGCACCCCAGCAAGAGCAGCAACCGAAAGGGAAGCAGGGGCCAAAGAAACCTCCATAGCAGGAACAGGGGGCGCAAGCACTGAAACGGGAGGGGAAGGAGCAACAGAGCCAGAAGGAGGAGCTGAGGAAGAAAGCGAAGCCTTCTTACCCGCCGGGGAAGAGGAAGGAGAGGAGCCAGGCTTACGCTTCTGACTTAAAGAGACCGGTGTCCCAGCAACTACGTACCGGGCAACGGATTCCAGTGTCTCAACAGGAGAAGCCGAACGAGAGCACACACGACGGCCGTTAGGAGAGCGATGGACATCCGCCCGCACCGACAGGCGGCGGGGAGAGCCGATAGATGGAGGAAGAGGATGGGAAGGAGGATCGGAGGGGGACGAGGAAGAAGACACAGAAGACACGACAGACCGGGTAGAAGGAAGGGGAACCCCAGACAGAGGACCAGGAGGAGGATCCTTCGGGAGAGAACCCAAAGGGACAGAGGAGGGGGCAGTGGGCGCAGCAGGGTCCAAGGCCTGGAAACGGTTGTGAGTCTGAGGAAGGCGGGAAGGACGAGGAGAGGAAGAGCGCAACACGCGAGCATAAGAGATATTAGCATAAGGCGGGAGCCGGCGAACCTGGCGCCTCGCCTCAGGAAAAGATAAACGCTCCCGGTGCTTCAAGTTGAGGACGGCTGCCTCAAGCTTGTAATGGACACACGCACGGGAGAAGGTAGGATGGGCCTCACCGCAGTTGAGGCAACGAGCCTGGGGAGAAGCGCACTCCGACTTAGAGTGACCTACGCCACCACACAAAGGACAGAGAGAGACAGTCCCGGAGCAGCGGAGGGCACCATGCCCAAACCTCCAGCACTTGTTGCAGAGCCGAGGAGAAGGAATGTACTCCTGGACAGAGCACCTGGCACCAGCAAGAATGACAGAGGGTGGAAGGGTCCTACCATCAAAGGTAATCTTCACAACCCGGAGGGGTTGACGGCGACTACCACGAGGGGGACGAGTAAACGTGTCCACCTGGAGAATAGAATGGCCCTGGGCAGCGAGGATAAGTCGAATATCGTCGTGGCAGTCGCGTAGGTCCCGAACACCGGTCGCAACATGGGGCGGGAGCAAAATAGTGCCAACACTGGCATTCAACTGAACGTTCTTCGAGACCCGAACGGGGGTCTCGCCAAGGCAGGATAAGGTAGCCAAGCGGGAAGCAGCATCCTGAGAAGGAGCAGCAACGACACGTGTACCGAGACGAGTGGGGTTGAAAGTAATGGAGGCATCCACAGAATCAATGAGATGTCGATGGAGGGAGAAATCGTCAGGAGGCGCAGAATCAAGAGGGAGGAGATCAAAATATTTGGCCCACGAAGCGGGACCAAACAAGGCTTGATAGGTAGCAGAACTGGAAGGAATCGAGCGAGGGCGGCCGTGACGAAGACGGCGGTGAGAACCCCCAGAGAGAGAGGGGTTAAAAGGCGCAGTAGTTACAACTAGAGAAGGAGCCACGCCAGGGGACGAGGTAGTCACCACTGGGGGCTTGGGGCTCGACCCAACCACAGAGGAGGGAGGGGAGCCAGAGGAAGGAGTCAGAGAGGCCAAAGGAGGAGCAAGGTCGGGGCCCAATGCAGCGGAGGCTACAGAGCCCGGTCTTCCAATACGGACCGACTCGGGGGCTTGGTCGCCCACCCCACGAGCCTGAGAAGGTAAACCAGAAGAAGCCGAAGCAGGGGTAATCATCTTGACGAAAGAAAGAATTCACTCACGAATGTGCCCCCACACCCACCATGGAGCCACAATTAGAGGCAGGACACCCAACAAGAAGCTATCGCCGATCTTGTCGGGGCCTCCTAGGGGTGCGTCGCGAGTATACGCCCCACAAACGCCACCTTAAGAAACCGACAGTCCGTCGAGATCGGGTTCAGTGACGAAGTGGGGATTGACAATAAAAGGTTCCCCTCGCTCTCGACGTCGGGTACTGCAGTTCTACGGGTGCATGAGTATGCCTCCTCAAGCACCCGGGCGTCAAAATAGAAGAAGTCCAAGGGAAGAACCAGAACGAGCAAAAGGTCGGTAGGAAACGGCAAGCAGATAGGAGAAGAGGGGGGAGAAAAACGAAACAGAAGGAAAAGGAAAAGATGCCCAGCAGAATTGGAGAGGACGGCAGCAGGAGCACAAGGCTAGAAAAGGACAGAGGACTGTCCCAAGGAGCATCACACTCCGGCAGCCGCCCACTAAGCCCCCACACGGCGACAACGAGCTGAGCGGGGAGGGGATGTCAATATCAAAAATCCACTTGAATACCTCCCTGCATTGCTTGCATACCATTACCCCTGTATTCCCATATTCACTTATTCCCATATTCTAATTAATTATTAATTTTAATTAGTTTAATCCTATTATGTATTCCCATATTTACAAGACGACGACAAAGCTTGTAATTATATCAAATTATGTGTAATTATTACAAATACTATTTATTTGTTTTTAAAGTACAGTAATGAAAACTTAATTCGATGACCATTACTAAAACTAAATTTGTGTCCATTCAGTATATTTATAAACCTACAGGTTATAATTTTTAATCTTTTACATATGTTACACAAATTTTATCTTATATTAATGAATTTTATTGTATATATACCAGAAATCTTATTTTCCAATTGAGTGTAATAATGTTTACACATTAAAATCAAGATAGTAAGAGTGATTCCTTCCTTTATAATACATATTCATTTATAACTGGATCATTTTACACTTACAATTGTGAAATATTTCCCATTGTAACATAATTAACTACTTGAAACACATTACTAATAATATACCGCCATGAGGATTTTTAGCTTTTAAGACTAACTACGCATTAACTTAAATTTAGGTATTTTGAGGATTATTCACGCTAATAAAAAATGAATTATACGTTTAATATTAGTCATATCTGTGACGTCACCGTGAGGATTGAGTTACAACTATTTTCCTAGGTCTCGTAAGCGAGATAAAATCTGAATCATTTTATATTAAACAAATTAATATATTCAGTTCTGATTCTAATAAAACAGCCCAACTCCCAGTTTTATGACGATTAGTTCTCACATGAACGGCAGCGTGCGTGTGGAGCCATATTGGTTTGGACGGCCATGAGAACTTGTCGGTTTGGACGGCCAATCCTCATCAACAAAGTGATGAGGATTTTTTGGAAAGAAATATTAATTTTAAAGTTTGTGGATGACATACGTATGATTTCTCTGATCATGGAAGTTCACGATGATGATTACATCCTTAAATGTAAGTATATATTTCTTCTCTGCTGTGAATAGTTTGTCATCCACACCTTTATTTCAGAGAGTCAATCTGTCAGACAATTTAAATAAAAGCAATGATATGGTATGCAATTAAAGTTTTAAAATATGTTCAGATTTGTAATTGTTCACAAGATACATTTAAAACTCGCAAAAATTAAAACAATGCTGGAAAGTTTATTTATCTTTTGCGAATAAATGAAATAATTTTGATCTATAGTCAAGGACTCTAGGAACTTTCCCACCCGCCCCCCTCACCCACCTGAACTCTACCTTGGATTACCTACCTGGACATGGAAATTCAAACTATTACTGTCGAACTAAACAGTCAGTCAGTTAATAATGTACATAAATTTAAAAAGGCAAAACCTTTGTGGAGTTACAAGCATGAGATCAGACAAATATGAATTACCCCTAACCCCCCCCCCCTCCTCTTTCATCACAATTCTGATAGTTATTTGATACAATATGTAGTTTTATGCGATTACTTATCAGAATACAAAAACAAAGTCTTCCCAACACACAATTCCGATCTGGTCGACTAAAGAAGTCTTCACCACTTGGTGGTGAGCTTGGGCATAGTTATTTCATCAAATCACCTCAATGTTGCTCACGTGGCCCCACGAGAATGAGGCGATTTGATGAAGTAATTATGCCCAAGTTCATCCCTAAGTGCCGTCGGGACGGTAGGCTAAATAGCCAAGGCTACCATCGTCTTTTGTACGGTCACGGATGATCGAGTGGTTAAGGTACTGTGTTCGCCAGTTGCATAGTGCCCCTGTGCCTCTATCTGCATAGGTTCGAGGCACTTCTGAGGTGTGTAGTTTTTGATTGCATTTATGCTTGGGGGGACCATTCAAGCTTGTTCGCATCTTCACCACTTGGTACTCGCAACCAAATTTGCCGAAAGAGCAGCCAGTAACTAGCTTCCATCAGATGAACTAGCAGTTCAGACAATTAGAGGACAAAAGGTGGCACAGAATCCGTACAGCATGTGCAGAAATCTGATACTAATACCCATTTCACACTGGATGAGCTCAGTCGGTCTATGAAAAACTACAAAGATACATTCCCTGGAGACAACCTATAATATAATTAGATACCTCGGCCAAGAGGGAAACGCTGCATACCTTAGGTTAACTGATTTCAGCCAGGACTTCTCAAACTAGACCTACAGCTTTGAATAGGGCAGACAGTGCCGATCACAAAACCCGAAGATCCAGCTAATCCAAGGCCCATCTCTCTCTCTCCAAACCTTTGCAGCCAAGATGGCTGAGAGTGGCACGCAACAGACTTGACTGGAACATGCCTAAACTATGTCCTTTAAGACGCAACAGGACATGTATGCCTATAAAAGTTGGTACAGTGGAATGTACTACAACTGTTAGCCCACTAGAATGACAGACCAGGAATGCTGATATTCCTGGACCTCGAGAAAGCCTTTGAACTTGCTCGCGCCCCAGCTATTCTCTGCCGTCTCATCGACAAAGAGGTCAAAGGCAACCTTCTCTCCTGGACCAAAAACTGTCTCAGAGAAGCAAGAGTGAAATTTTTATTCAGAGACTGTCACGAAAAGACATGAATATGGTACACCGCAAGGATGCATTCGCAGCACCCTTCTCTTCAACTGTTTAATGGAAAGAATAATGAGGCTGAAACTCCTACATCACAGCAGGCTGCTAAATTACGCAGACGATATTGTTATCATAAACTGAAGGGATGCGGCGCGCCTTGCACACAAATGCTTAGACTACATCAGTGAAAACGTAAAGCAGATTGGTATCAAACTCAACCCCACCAAGACAAAAGCCATGCCCATAAAAATACAGACGCCCAACATCCCACTGACAGTACAGGGTCAACCAATTGAATGGGTGGACACTTGTCAGTATCTAGGAATAATCCTGGACACATTTTAATGCTGAGGTCTCCTACTTGAGAGAACTCTGCGGCCCGGACGGCAACCCTCAGGTTGCTAACTTCCCTCTCTGGAGAAGCCAATCTGCAAGTCTGTCGTTCATACTATGTACAGGCAGTCAGATCAGAGAGAGACTATGCTGCACCTGCACTCAATCCAATCACAGTGGAAAAAGCTTGAAGTAGCCAAAAACAATGCTATGAGAGCTGCTCTGGGAGCTCCCTATGTAGACCAGGCTTGAAACAGACTGGAATCTAGTTTGCACTCTTCAAGAAAGAAAATATCAAAGAACAGGTACGATTATCAAAGATAATTTATTCCCCTGATCCAGTCCTAGCAAGATAGTCCTTGGTGGTTGAACTTCGACAAAACAATGGAAACTCTTGGGCTGCCAGAGCGGGAAAATTTCCAAACGACTACAGTTTAAAAGCACGATTCTTGATAGAGGGGGTGATCAACTACACCCAAAATACACTTGTTCCCCACTGTGGGAGGAGCCTTACTTTGAAGTTACCTTGAGATGATTTCGGGGCATAGCGTCCCCGCGGCCCGGTTCTCGACCAAGCATCCTTTTTGTTACCACCCTTGTTTGTTACCACCCTTGTGAGTATGCCACCAGGCTCGTCCCGGAACAGAGGTATGAGCTACGAGGAAAGGCTAAAGGAGCTGAACCTCACGTCCCAGGAAAACAGAAGAGTAAGGGGAGACATGATAACCACCTACAAAATTCTCAGGGGAATTGACAGGGTGGACAAAAACTCTTCAGCACGGGTAGGACACGAACAAGGTAACACAGGTGGAAACTTAGTACCCAGTTGAGCCACAGATGTTAGAAAGAATTTTTTCAGTGTCAGTAGTTAATAAATGGAATGCACTAGGCAGTGATGTGGTGGAGGCTGACTCCATTCACAGTTTCAAATGTAGATGTGATAGAGCCCAGTAGGCTCAGGAATCTGTACACCAGTTGATTGACAGTTGAGAGGCGGGACCAAGGAGAAAGCTCAACTCCCGCAAGCTCAATTAGGTGAGTACACCCCCAGGAAACAGCCCGTAGCATGTGTAACTCCCAGGTACTTATTTACTGCTAGGTAACAGGGGCATCATGGTGAAAGAAACTGCCCATTTGTTTTCGCCTCCACCGGGGATCGAACCCGGAACCTCAGGAATACAAATCCAAAGTGCAGTTCACTCCGCTGTCAGCCACCATGTAGCTTACCTTCAAGCTGGTAATAGAACCTATAATATGTCTTGCTGGAAAAAAAGTCTTCCAATGAAAAAAGCTGCCTATGATCCAACAATCATAAGGTGCATCATAGAAAATCAAATGAGAAGCATAGCAGTAGCCGCTCACGTCTTCACAGACGGATCGGTTGACACAATATGAGAGTGATGGTGCTGCTTTTTGCACGGATAGCAAACAGGCCTATTGGAGACTGGAAGGACCAGTATCTTCAACCCAAACTGAACTGTTTGCCATACAAAAGGCATTCACATGTGTGCTTGCACAAAACACTCAATATGCAATCATACACACAGACTCAAAAGCTGCACTTCAAATATTAGGAAAATAAGCGGTAGAACGACAACGTGGAAATAATTACACCATTTTGTATCTTGGAGCAGTAGCTAAAGGAAAAAAGAGACAACATAACCCTAAACTGGATCCCATCCCATGTTGGAATCCCATTACATGAAAAATGCGATGAAATTGCTAAATTGGCAACTAGTTATCCAGTGATTGATAACACAATCCAACCCTGCCTCGAATACATAAAAAAACACCATCACCTAAAAACACTCGCACCTCAACAAAGCCCCTCAACAACGGAGTAGCAGAAGGTTCGCCCTCTGCAACATGGTATCTTCAGGCCACCAAGTTAAAACGGTTAAATACCCCAAAAGCAATCCACAGGGAAAAAGCAGTTCGGTTATATAGACTATGTCTAGGTTACAGATGCAACTGGGAGATTGATTAACCCAGACAGAGGGAATGTATCTTTTGCCAAACAATCACATAAAAGCCACTACTTCACTATCTCCAGGAATGTGAAGCAATCAACGACCTGATTAGAGCTTTAAGAGTCCCTGAATCTTGCAGTAACCACCATGAAGCCATCAACACTGCCACTCTTCTGGCCAAAAGAAGTGTCCTGCAGCTGGACACCCTCAAATACAAACAAAAAATCTACCATTTATGAGATATTCATGCCCCGTGCCATCTCTTGGGTGGCTTAATATTCATCAATTCATTCATTTGGTCCACCACACCACACACACACCCGGTCCACACCAGCAATCCTGACTAACTACACAAGACATCCATCGTCACTAGGACCCGTTGAGGGGGTTTTAACAACAACATTGCGCCACAAACGCCTAAAAGTCAGGACTCTCCCCATGGACGGCAATACTTTCACCACAAACGACGTCTTTAAGATCTTAAAACAAGCCATCTGATTACACCCATCGACCATAGTCAAGAAGGTGAGAATATTGTTCTCTTTCTTGTGTGGGGGATCTCAAAAAAAAAAAAAAATAGATTGCACACTTAGCAAAGTGCACCACCACTTTCCTCTCTTCCCACATCAGTACATCGCCGACCGAACAGTCTTTATTAGCCGGACCAACCACTGGATCTGTAAATCGACAACCCATGTCTGCCATCTCTGCAACGGCAATCACCCTGCAATTTCACACCGCTTTCTCGGCAGACAGGAAAAAATCAAGGCCCAGATTGAAACCAAGAAAGCCAACCTTCTCAACCCCGCCACCAGAGCCCCTGATGCTATACCCAACACCTCAGCTCTCACCAACCAACCAGACGATTCCTAGTATCAAAAAGTGGTTCCTCCTACCAGTCATGCCAGCCTTCACAATGGGGCCCCTAGGGCCCCCCAATGGGGACCGACAATCACCGATTCATCAGAGAACTAAATGTACTGTACCTAGACAATGGCCTGGACCCCATCATACCCCCCTGACGCAAGTCTCACTACCTCCACTATCACACCCGGGATTTCCACAAGGTCGACTGCTAAGTCGATATCAACTCAGACGTCAGCTCCACTAAAGGCTGCACAAAAAGCAGCATCTTCCAATCCAACCCCGAAAGCTACCTCCATCACTATCTCCGCAGACACGCGCTCGCGGACGTGCTCTCTCCGACCACAACCACCACCGACGTTACCAAACCAGCTTCTATCACAACTCGTCGACTTCAGAGCCAGTCTCAACCTCAGGCCGAGACCAAAACCACCAACAACGAACTATGCCACGGACTCCTCAGACGAGTAAATTTCATTAAAAACTCCATTGTCACTTCCCGTAGTGCGTACAAGATCTCATGGAGGCCACATCACTGAACTCCAATGACAGCACAGCCATGTCAACTAGCAGCAAGACTGACTAAGAAAACACAGAAGACCTAGACGCCTTCATTAACTCACCAGCTCTACAAATTGGTATTGCTTGCCCTCCGTGACCGCCCCCCCCCCCCCCAAAAAAAAAACATCCATTTACAGATATCCAGTTTCAGCTATTGGTAATGGCTCCAAAGAGCCTCCACTTTCGGGCTGTTCATGCCCGCGCCACCTTTTGGGTGGCTTAATCTTAATCAATCCATTTGGTCATCATAGGACCTACCGACCCCAAGACTTCAACTACCCATCTGACCATTTTCCACCTTCGGACATTAACGCAAGCGACGCTTTGTTGTTTAGAGTGGTGCAGCTAGATCAGTAAATCATCGTCAGAGTTCGAGTGCATCACTTTACTACATGAAAAATGTGGAGATTATACTGCATTTGTGTAGTGATGGCGACTGCAGCTATGAAGGCTTACATCTATGGAAAACATGAGCCTCTGGATCCCGAAGAAAGTGTTAACTGGAATTCGTTTGTGCCCAAGGAAACCTTCTAGGAAAGAGCACAATAGTTAAACGAAATCCCAGTTTGCCTTTAGAACTTCAAAATCTACTTCCGGAACATTTGAAAGCGAAGAAAATTTCTGCCCACGCTGTTCCACTTGTTAGATATACCACCAGAGGTCGTGAAGGATGCCGACCCCATCCAGATGCTCAACATGCTTAAAGCAAACCGTTCATCAGAAACGTTCGTTAACACATTAAGTTAACCCATGACATGACTTGACATACCATCAGTGATCATAGAGGAAGGCGACTCCCTCATGATGCTCAACTTCGAGGCAAAATATTTGACAGCCAGACACAAACGTTCAATCAATGACATCACTGTTGATATCCCAGACTTCTTAAGTTATGGAGAACTGGGATATGTAGTTAAGCTCAAGGATGTAGTGCCCCGGGCTGACAAACTCAAACACTAACAAATAATGTTCGTCAAATTTTCGACAATAACGAACACCTTACACGTGAAATGTCAATGCAGCTAGTGTCACATCTAGACGCTACGGGAGTTCGAGGCCGCTTGAACAAACTAGAGAATTACTCGAATTCATGTCTAAATATATTAAAAACCCTAAAAAAAATTAAAATCACATATTCCAAGTTGTAATTTTATTGTTTAACTAGCTGTACCCTGCCATGGGTTGCAGTGGCTCAGCAGTGCATGTGCACTGCTGAGCTACAGCAACCTTACCCGTATCTCCCAGTCCTCCCCCACCATTCCGCCTCTTTTGTCCCCTCGTCCTCCCAACCTTTCCAAACTTCCCCGTCCCTTTGACCTCCCAACCATCCCCCACTCTCCCGTCCCCTCTGCCATTTCCTCCCTCCCCCCATGCCTGCTGTCCTCCGCACCATCCCCCACTCCACCATCCCCTCGTCCTCCTCACCATTCCCAACTCCCTCGTCCAATGCATTCCCATATGATCTGATGTTCCCATCAGAAAATTTGGAACATCAAATGATCTGCTGTTCCCATCACTGAAATATAAGAAAAACAATTAAAAATGCAATGAAAACAATTAAAAAAATAAACTACACATGATATGAACGGCATGGTAAACATCAAAGCTCAATTCCATCGCAATGTCACAAAATAATTAAATCAAAATGAAAACAATTCAAAATCTATGAAAACTCCATTTATCAATGAAATTGGAAATATTGAAATGGAATTGTAACATTCAGTATAGCGTGAGTTGCTCTTATGTGCAACAGATGGCACCGTTTTAAAAAAAAATGCATATTTTTACCTGTTACAAGTGTAGCATCTATATTTATACTCACAAAATGAATGGTATGGTAAAAACACAGCTCAATTCCAATGCAATGTCACAAAATAATTAAATTAAAATAAAACGAAGTCTTTGAAAATTCAATTTATCATTGCAATCAGAAACAATGAAATGGAATCTTAATATATTTAACATAGTGTGGATGGCTCTTATGGTTATCTTGAGGTGATTTCGGGGCTTTTTAGTGTCCCCGCGACCCGGTCCTCGACAAGGCCTCCACCCCCAGGAAGCAGCCCGTGACAGCTGACTAACACCCAGGTACCTATTTTACTGCTAGGTAACAGGGGCATAGGGTGAAAGAAAATCTGCCCATTGTTTCTCGCCGGCGCCTGGGATCGAACCCAGGACCACAGGATCACAAGTCCTGCGTGCTGTCCGCTCGGCTCCCAATATGTGCAACAGATGGTGCTGTTTTTAACAATTTTTTTTACTTGTCACAGGTGTGGCATCTATACCTATACACACGAAATGAATGGTATGGTAAACAACACAGCTCAGTTTCAATGCAGTCACAAAATAATGAAATCAAAATGAAAATAAATCGAAATGTATGAAAATTTAATGTCAATGCAATCGAAGATATTGAAATGTAATCGTAACATTTAGGATAGTTTGAGAAAAACATGTTTTATCTGTCACAGGTGTGGCATCCATATAGTAGGTATATAAAAACATGTGCATATTCGAATGAAATGTGTCAGAATTTCAAAGCAATCGGTGAAGAACTTTCAGAGATTACAGCACGTGTTGCTCTTACGTCCAACAGATGGCGCTGTTTAAAAAAAAAAATCCTGGTCATAGGTAAGCCATGTATATAATAACTATATAAAAATACGCGCCTATTCGAATGCAACGTTGTGTCAAAATTTCAAAGCAATCGGTAAAGTAGTTTCAAAGATTTCCCTCACGTGAAAAACACGAAACAACTTTTTCAAAAAAGCATGTTTTTTTCCGTCACAGAAGTGACATCTATATAATGTGTATATAAAAAGCCGCTCGGATGCATATGGAACGTTGTGTGAAAAATCAAAGCAATCAGTTTAGAACTTTTGGAGATTAGCGATTTTGAACAAACGGACATTTCAATTTTTATTTATATAGATAAATATAAACTATTTATATATTATTATGAAATAAAACATGTTTTAACAACGTGTGACTTATTTGCAAAATTTCGCATGTAATTCCAAGTCTTGCAGAGAAGCCATGTTTTCTCGTCTCAAACCAATGAACAACCAATGTGTTTATCCCTGACGCGCTCTCACAGATCACAGAGTATCTCACATAGTATCGGACAAGAAGAAAGCTCTAAAGGCATGAGCTCTACGTGCTAGCCAAGAAGGAGCGTAAAGCCGCACTGAGGCAAAACAGTTCTCTTGCCTGAAGAGAGAGGGCGGCTCACTGCGAGGAGCCTCCCGCCTCACTCCCTCACACTCCCAGGCACCCACACCTCCTGCGGCACCTGCCACACCTCCTGCGGCACCTGCCACACCTCCTGCGGCACCTGCCACACCACCTGCGGCACCTGCCACACCACCTGCGGCACCTGCCACACCTGCGGCACCTGCCACTCAAGATCTTAGACCTGCAACTCCAGACGTTCTCCCTCTTGATGTTGCATATTACAGACCAATTAGGTTAGTATGTTTTATTTTTTATATTTTGATATTACATCATAAATAATTGTAAATATAAAGCTGCTGTCTTTTTTTTATTTTTTTTTTTAATTAAATTTTTATTTATTTTTTTATCAGGCGATCTTCATGGAACTTCCACACCTTACTGAAGGAATGCCAATCTACAAGGGTGGTAATTTTGATTGAAATTGGTCGTTCATCAACCTCAGCCACAGGTGGCTGAACTTTGACCTTGATTTTCTACAGGTAAGCAATTTGCAACTACATGGTTGAATAACTTTTTTATTTATTATTCAATTTACATGAAACTTGCACATTATATGTAGAGTCTATGCCTCTAAAAACTTATTATTATTTTTTTCCTAAGATCATTTATTGATTTTATAAATATTTTATAAACATTTTGTTGCAGCATTTTTTTTGTGAACTTTGAAAATTTGTATTATTGCACTAAATACATTTGGGATAGTAATGTTACAAGACAACCTTTATTATATAGTAATGTGATAGCCGAGTATCATAGAAATGATTTCGGTTGATATTTGCATTTGTTATTTCAACTTTAAAACATGTTAAAAAATGGTTAAAAAAAATTGCTTTTTTTCTCCCTCTCTATTTAGGCTGCGATGCTGAAACTTGAACCAGTTGCAGCCCTCTTTAAATTTAACATGTATATAAATTTTCATTGCACTAGAACAACTTTTATGAAACCAAACTAAAATTAATGAGCAGTCTTATTTGATATTTACAATGAGGACATAACGAAATACATAGACGCTGAAGCAGCCTTTGATCAACACATCCAGTCTTGGTAGTTTGTTTATAATGTACTTAAGACTAATAATAAACACTAACATACACTTGAATCACTTCAGCAGTCACACGCCGGTTACATCGGCCCGTCCTCTAGAGTTGCCACGACGGACATAAAATGATGAACTAAATTGCTGTTTGGAATTTTGACGTTAAAATGTGATGCATTATTCAAGAGGACACTTTGGTTGCTAACCAACATTGCCCTGAGTTTGTATCATTAATCTACAACCTAATTCACAAACCATAATTTATTATTTTTTCTAGTTCGAAAATGGTCTAATTTGGTTCCATTATTTCGTGATTATTATTATTATAATTATTAACTTCTGCCATTATTATTCTTTCTAGCATCAGAACAGTAGACAACATATTTGGACATTAAGGGCAGCTCCTGTTAACGGTTGAAACGATCGGTAAAACAATCCACGTCTGCTTTAAGAACATAAAAATCAAGGATATTGGCCCTCGCATGGCAGCTTCCATTTATATTCAG
Organism: Procambarus clarkii; assembly: GCF_040958095.1. Taxonomy (NCBI): domain Eukaryota; kingdom Metazoa; phylum Arthropoda; class Malacostraca; order Decapoda; family Cambaridae; genus Procambarus; species Procambarus clarkii. The sequence goes on from NC_091161.1 coordinate 43,866,310, forward strand.
TCATTCATATACGTCTAACCTACGCTTGAAACAATCAAGGGACCCTACATCTATTATATTACCCGGTAATTTGTTCCACAAATCAACAACCCTGTTACCAAACCAGCATTTATCCAGGTCTTTCCTAAATCTAAACTTAGCTAATTTTCATCCATTGTTTCGTATTCTATTAAGTGTTTATGTATTTTATACCTTAACCTTGTTATGCCCGTTCTTCAGCTTGTACGCTTGGGGGAAGGGGGTAGAAATACCCTAAGCAACTCTATCCCTGTAAGATGTACTTTGTCTCAAACAGTTTAACTTGTACACTTCAATCAGGGCCACCCCCTAACTCTTCGCCTTTCTAGATAATGAATTAGGTTAACATTGTCATTCTATGCATGACGCGTTCTATAGTACGGCTACCAAAACTGAACTTCATAATCTAAATGAGCCTAACTAGCTAGTTACAGCTGCAGAAAAACACAAGGTGTTTTATTGCTAACGCTTCTAGAAATATTCCCAGGGTCCTTTTGCCTTATTTCAAACAGTTATGCATAGATTTTTTTGCTTATAGTTCTTACTAATTATGACCAAGATTCCTTTCTCAATCTCATCACCTTCCCTCTGATATCCTGTGACTATAATCATTACCTAGCCTCATAACCTTACTTTTGTCAGTATTAAACTATCTACCGGTGTTTTTGATAATTTTGGAAGCCTATCTACATCACCTTGAAATGATTTTGATCCATGATATTAATACGTGCTTGAATATATACATGATACAATTACTTCATACCTATAAATGTCGTTTATTATGTATATGGCTCAAACGTAAATTATCGAGTGTAATAAACTGTTTAGTTCACGGGTAATTCCCTCATGGATTTTTTTTTTTAGTTCAGGGGGGGGGGGGGATGGAGGGGGTTAAGTTTTAGAGTTAGCTGGCTTAGCAAAATCAAGTTGAAAATAATATAAACTTGCTTTCAGCGACACAACTGACTGTCCGATAATAACAATTTCACTTGTGCTTGTCACTGAGCCATGACATTTAAAGTTCAAACCAATGGTTCACCTTTTATAATAATGTCAAAATTAACCCCCTCCTCCCTCTCATATAGAGCAAAGAAAATGGCGCTTACTAATATCACACAACCCAGTTTCCATTTTTGCCCCCATGTGGGTCATATACTCCATGTTGAGAAACTGGTTTAAATCCATTCAAATACACAGTTGATATAAAAAAAAACTTGACTCACTGTCAATCAATCGACGAATAAGCGAGTTTGTATATATTAGTCATCGTGTGTTTAAGAATGAAGGTAACTGCAGAGGCCTATTGGCCCATACTAGTGTAATACACAACAATACCAGCTTAGATGTGCGATCCCTGTTGGTAGAAACCTTACGGCACTCACACGGCCGTTTAACTCCATACATTTCCCACAAAACTTGATGGCACTACAAACAAGGCCATGGCAAGCCCTCAGACACTCACCCCCACCACCTGACTAACTCCCTAACCCGGTACACTTATTGGCTACCTGACAACGCTCTGGCGTTCAGGTAGCCAATTGTCAGGTAATATCGGAATCAGTTGACTGCGTTTGTCGTAATACTACCAATGTAGCCGTATAATTCCTTACTTAGAGGACGTCCCTTAATTTGGTTGGCTGATAGTTTGACCCAAGTCTCTTTTGGATAGCAGTGTACAAAGTCCGCCTCGCTGTTTGCACAGAAAAGTTTTTTATATTATAAATTTAATAATACAGTGAATTATTCTTGTGTTTTAGATACATTGAAGCCTATCATGTGTGTCAGATAAAGAGCCTACGACACCTCATGTTTAATGTGAATTCACGTCCATCATCATCAATGGAGAAAAAAGACGTCTGTGTTATTTGCATCGAAGCTTCGCCAAATGATTCTATGAAACCAAAAAAGTTGAAGACAACATTTGCAAAATGTTCAAGCACAACACAAGAACAAGGACAATTTTTTTGAACGTCATAGGAATGCTCAAAAAAAAAAAAAAAACCTAGTTCAACAGGGGAGTTCCAAGAAAAAAAGATGAAAAATAATTGAAGCTTTTTATGTTTTATGACTTGAGATAAAGCAGAAACGCACGCAATTGGGGGAAACTTTGTTCAAACTGTGCGTTCTCAAAATGGTTTAAGTACGTTTATAGAAACAATAAAATACATCTCAAAGGGATAAAGTAGCTTGCGCTATTTCTACCCTCTATTTTAAGTCTCTCAACAGGCACACAAATCCACGAATCAAAATACAAGAATCACATTTTACATTGCAGGTTAATAAAGTAAACACAGCATGTAAGTGTTACACTCTTGGGGCAGTGTTTGTAAATCCAAAGTATTCTGTATCACACCATTATCACATCTAAACAATTTGATGTGCTACACTACTTATTTCCTTATTTATATAGTTATCATTAAGTTGACACTAATACATAATGATCTAAGGTATGGGCGTGTGGCATACTACATAATTTACACTCCTTATCTATTTCACTGACAAAACCGTAATACAAAACACATTTGTATCCTACTCTTAATCTTATGTAAAGTGAATCCTTTCAAATAGACTTTCTTCTATCATAAGTGAAGGACGCATAATGCTTAAGTGTGTTACTGCTGTCCACAATAGCCGTTCCCTTTACTTTTTATTCATCCTCTTGGATCATCTTGATTCATGACCGTTTCAAAGTTTTATGACATACAACATGGACAAGAGTTTTTCTGAGGCTCTCTTCGCTATCACATCAACTGCCTCATTCACCAATATTTCCATATGTGAAGGGAGTCATGTAAATCTTATATTATAACCATTTTTTCTAAAGACTTTACATTCTCTATACACTATTACAATATTCTGGTATACTGCTCGTCTGCTATTTAAAGACTAACGCTCCTCTACTGTCTACATATGAAATTTTTTTTTACTATATTTGACTACTTCCTGTAATCCTGCTAATTCAGTTTTAAGTTCAGCCTGCATTGAAGAGACATTGTCAGTTAAGCAGTGTTCAATAACAGTATATACAGTGCCGATGTGTACTCCCTAATAAAAACTGCATCCTGCCTTTCCACATCCTTAGCTGTTATTGCCGTTGTTTTAGATTTAGCTACTCAGAACTAAATGTCCATGTAGCACAGGCTATAGTGAGCCTGTAATTGAGATCAGTTATTCACAATAACCTTATTACTGTGATGTGTGTCAAAGTTTTAAATGGAGGTGTGGTTTCCTCCTTTTCATTTTTTTTTACTGCTTATGTTTTAGTGCACTGGTTTTAGTCATGTTTTGATAACATTACCTTGGTGGCAAATATAGATGTATAGTGTTAACTAGTGTCCCATTTTTCAACTGCATTGTAGTCGCTGTGAATTTTGAGTAATGCAGCTGCTCTCATTGGATTAATGTTAAGTTTGGTGCACTGGGCCTCAGTTGCTTCACATTTCAATAAGTAATGCAATAGTGGTGTCCCTGCCTCTGTCCCATAGATATGACACGCTTTAACTATTGAGTTTAGTACCTCTCAGCAGCACTTGTAACCAAGTCAGTAACTGTGTATGGCTAATACAATGTCTCTTTCTTTGCCAGGTTTGAAAGAGGGGGATGCACAGTGTCTTGTTCGTATTATATCACAGTGAGTCTTCCTTCTGCTACTTTGGCTCTGTGGTGACGTGATGGGAATATTGTTTTTTTTTATTTGCTTCTTAATCTGCAAAACTTTAGGTATGTTAACCTTAACAACAGGTAGAGCAGTGGCAGTTTTTGCTAGTGATCCCTAGCTACTAATCCATCGCAATATATATGTGGTTTTTGTAGGTAATTCTCTAATTACACAGTTATATGTTGCTCTCAGCTCTGCTATCTCGTACATACTTTGTTCTTTTGCAGGGGAATAATTACTACATCTACATTACAATCCTTCCATGGTGGTGTGAATTGTCTCATGCAAATTCAAAGCAATACATTTGGGAATAACATACTCAATGATCAGAACATAAGATACTCATATATGCTCACTTATACTTTAACATACATTGTTCATTACATATCATAACATACATTAATTCATTAGCTACACCGCTTCATTAATCTAATCGCAGAGGCTATATTCATCTCTAAAATTACATCCCTAATACTCTGTAGAGACCCCAGACATGTGCGGAGGTATTCATACATGTTTTCCGTAGGTTTGATGGGCGTCGATCCTGCCCCAAGTTAGTGATCTCAGTGCAACTTTGTTGCAGGGGAAGCATGTCTGAGGGAAGTTTGGAATCACCCAGTTGTATATATTGCCTTAAATCAACAGTAGTGCCACTAGAAGTTCATATCCCCTAGAAGACAATGGCACGGAGGCTTCTACAAGCGGATGGTGGGAACAGTCAAATGCTGTCCAAGGAAAACCCTCCACCACAAAAGTTTGATCTACAGGAGCTTCACACCGGTCACCGAAATTGATTCTCGGGTCAGTAACAGACCACTGACCAACCTCTTACGATCTTTCGCAGGTAAGCCATTAAGTCCATCTAATCTGATGTATGGAAGTCTTCGTAAATCTCTAGCATCCCTCACATACATGAGAGAGAAGATCCGTCGCATGTCAGTAACTTAAGAGCTACAATCATCTGTCAGGAGTAGTAAGTCAGTGGAATGACGTTTGGACTCTAGAATACCGAACTGCTCCTAGGGAGAATGACTACTACAGGAGAATAATGACTAAAGGAGGATAATGAGTATGGGAGAATAACAACTATGGGAATATCAACAAAACCCCTACAATAAAAAAAACTTAAAATCTGGTGATGTTCTGATTGACAGCGACTATCCACGTTCAGAATGGCCTCTAGGCGGTATAGTCTGTATTCAGACAGTCAGGGTATCATGAGAATAGTGAAAGTGAAGTGAAGATGTACAACTAGTCTCAAAACCTTAGAAAAATTAATTCCCTCGTAGCTAGCAGGAAAGGATGTCACCCCAGAGACTCCCCACCCCACTGTCCTGAAATGACTGCTGTGCAACATTGCAAATTTAAACAAACAATACTATAATTCTGAAGGAGAGCAATGAAGGTTTTGCAATTCCTAAAAAGTGAGCTCCAACCCTTGTTACTCCCCTCCTCCCCAGAATTATGCTGGAATTTTCGACACTAAATACTAACACACACTGCACCCAGCAAATGCAGTTATGTTAGGAAAATACTAAACCAACTACTACACTAATTTTTCCAAGATAATCATTAAAAGAAAATGGGTTTCATGGCTTCTCAGACAAAATGGGATATTTGCCACATCACCTGAAGAATATTTATCCATAACACCATAAAAACACCATTCTTGGAAACAAATAGGATAAAGTATTCACCAAGACTGGATACAAATTAATTACAAGTGAATTCAATGTCTACTTCCCTAAGTCGGTAATGACGGATTTAAAACTGTGCAAGGGAACACGTCCTGAGTACTGGAGGGAAGAGACTATTGAGAGACCAGCTTAGCCTACAAACACGCTCGTGTGAGCAATTAATCGTTCTGCAAAATCAGTGTGGTCGAGCATCAACAACTCCTGTTATCGACTATGAACTTTGCCAATTAATTGTTAGATAAGTATAGTGATCACTTAAAAAAATAGACTGGTTATAGAGCAGGGCTACCCACCCAGAACCGATAAGAATTATTTCAATTAACTTATTCTTTACATTATCCCATGTAAATACAGGCATAAACTTGTGCCCGTGCCTCCCTCCCTCTCTCCTTACTGGCTATTCAGCTCCTGCCACCTCTTGAGTGGCTTAATCTTCATCAATTAGTCGTCTCGTCACAATCGACTTTATAATGGATCCAGAACGGGCCGAAATGTCGTTGCCCATTCATCTTCTAGTGTGAGGTTTCGTGAACTAAACATTCTTGTTTCCTTGTTATGTCAAATATATTTGTTGCTGGTTATTACTTTGTCATTATTCAGCAGGGGGAGACGAGAAGTTAAGTGACTACATTATCTTGGTGTATCATGAGGCATTCTCAGTCGCCGTTAAGGCCTTGACCATGAGTTTCAGCCCCCGTGACGGAGTCTCTTGCCTATTACCAGGCTATATTCTACTTTACAACTAAGCTGTATTCTCTTTAATCCAGTAATATTTAGTAGGCTTACAATTCTAGCAAATTTCAATTAGTTGATTAATTTTGATTGATAGGCTGTATTAAACCCCCGAATTTATGAAAGAGCAAAATCCCTAGCAGGATCATTTTTAAATACACAGTCCACTTTGAATTAATAAATTCCAATATAATAAAATAAATCATTTAATAAAAAAAATCGTTGGGAGATTTCCCCACACCCCCTTCATCTCCAGGGCTTGTCTCTTCGAGCGACTCTCGTTCCCGGGCAGGAACGTCGCACGAGGAATGGAAGTGTTTTCACTGGAACATGAGGATTCTCTCGAAATGTTGGAGACCATGGACAGTGAGCAGGGTGTGCTGGAGTCTGAGGTGGCTTCTTTTAGGTCAGTGGTTGTCATGAGGTTCCCTCCTCGGTGCAGACGTGTGGGCATCCCCTTGTGGGTAGGCCGGAGTGGAGGGTGCTAAAACTGTAGCCGGCAGTCATGATGGTCATGATTTGTATCTAGTTTTGAAGCGGAGAGGGGGGGAGGGTCTGTTTCATGCCTTGAGCCCCGCCTCCAGGGGTGCTTCTGTCCAAGTTGCCCGAAAGATTTTCAGAGGCCGTTGTCGATTCTTTGCATGGAGTTTCGGCTCGTACTGACCGGCCGGGCCCTGACGTGTAAATATATACTTCAGATGACTCTTCATTTAACTTGTAGTTCTATTAATGACAACGGGCTGCGTTCCATGGTAACTGATCTCTATGCTTCATAGGCAGGGGGTTGATGTGACTTTTGTTCAGAAACAATGTTCGGTGTGTGACTTTGTTGCATTGGTTGGAGGAGTATTATTTAGTTTTGTTAAATCTGGTACAAATGTTGAAAGGGGTACGATGATCCTTCTTTCCAAGCAGGCGCCTAGTTCGGTGTTGCACACGGAAATGACTAGGATGGCAGGATTTTGTTGGTCAAGATCTCTTATGAAGGTGGCGATTCCTTTATTATTCATTTACGCACCCTCAGAGGTGACTAGGCAGCGGGAACATTAGGATTTTTTTTTTCAGATAAAGTTTAAATTTTTTTTGAGACATGCTACACGTGCCATGGTGTCTTACGGGGAATTGAACTGTCACGTCGGCATGGGACAGTAGCAGTCTCTTGCCTGCAAATGTGTCCCCTGCGGTGATTGAGGCTCTTCAGTGTTTTGGTTTTCGGGATGCGATGTGATTCGGGGGGGGGGGGGTGCATTGGCATTAACGATTTTGTCTTCTGGTTAGTGTTCTCGTCTCAATAGGTTTTACGTTCATAAGTGAACATAAACACACGAGATAAGGTCGGTGGTATCTGTTTGGACGGTACCAGTTGCTTTCTCGGACCATTGTATGGTGCTGGTTAAGGTTAGGGCTCTGAGCCAGGTGCGAGTGGAACGATGATGGAAACTGAACTGTACTTTGCTATAGTGTCCTGATGTTCGTGCTCGGTTTCGGGAACGGTGGGCTGTGTTGGTCTCCCGAAAACATTGGTATCATTGTCTTTTGGACTAGAGTGATTGGTGTAAGGGCGAGTGTAAGAGGTTGTTCACTGCATTAGCGAAGAGGATGGTGGCTGCACGCTATTAGTTATTGCATGTTCTGCAGGAGTGGGGTGACTCATTTGTATGGGTTAGGTAATCGGGGGTTTGAAAGGTTTGGGGATATTTTATTCTGTAACGTTTAAATTCGTCTGTTGCGGGAGATGTTGGCTTTTTCTAATATAAAATAAAGAAATTATTTTATATTAGAAAAAGTCCCTATTTTGAATAAACAGCATGTTATAATTGATGAATACATCTCTGGGGTCGACCGCTGGATGGAATGGACTTTGTCTGAGGACAGCTTAAACAGAAAATCTTTAAAATCTTGTTAACCTCTTCACAAATGCAGTGAACACAGTGATTGAAGGCTTAAAATTAGAAAATAAGTTTATTTTGAATTGCGTTACTTTTTTGGCAAATGTTAATGTGAAGACCCACAAGCCTGGATAACCTCTTAGGCCTATAATTTCGCAGATCCCCAAGACAACTTATAAACTCTCAGATATTGAACAAAATCTCAATGCCTCCCAACCACGGTCCCTTTTTAATCTAGCAACTAATTCATCGTTCTTGAAATAAAACCCCACAAGATCTTTGCTTTCCTTGGCCTTGACAGTCATCATTAACGTACCAGTGGAAAAAAACTCATGATATTCTACACACAGTAATCACACTAAGGTGACTGCATCAGTGAGAAAATATGTAGGGGCCGTGATGAGGATTCGAACCTATGCAGTGGGTGTTCCCACGCACACGCCCTGGTTCGAACCCTCATCACAGCTCCTACGGATTTTCTCACTGATGCAGTCACGTTAGTGTGATTACTCTATATTAAAGGAGGAGAGTCAGAGGGAGAACATTCCTGGGTGACAGAGCCAGAGTGCATGGGGGGGGGGGGGATTGTATGGAACTCCTGCCCCGGCTTCAGTAGAAGCCTCAGGAAATCCTTGTATGTTCAGTAAAACTCCAGGTTCCAACCCTTATACCATGTCGTGGCCTAGTTGAACAGGGCGTGTGTGGGGGGGGAACACCCACTGCATAGGTTCGAACCCTCATCACGGCTCCTATTGATTCTCTAATTAATACTCCGTTTCCTCTTTGCTTCTAGCTGAAGATCTTTGGGTGCACTACGCTGTAACCTGAGAGTACCTCAGGTGTACACACCCTGTTTAAGCAGCTGTTCCATAAGTTGAAGCGAGTTATAGCAGTTATCCCTATGTAAATGGTAACCTTTGCGCTTCAGTGGTGCAATTAAACTCATAACCCTTCGAATTGTTTTCTCAATTCCTGCATATACTTCAAAATCAAAGATGTAACCAGTCTTTGATTCAGTATGTACAGCTTTACTCCATACTTATCAGGTTAATTTGGATTAAAATCTTTGGAAGATAGACGGCTCCACCATGTCATTGTGCCTTCATCCAGACAGATGTTTGAGTAATGTAGCAAGTTTTGACTTTGTTAGATATACCATTAATGTTCTAACTTTAATGAGTGTCTGTACTGTCTTCGGGAATGCCATTGTTATGAGTATGAAAATACTTAGCAATCGTTACATATTGCTTTGAAGTCATACAAAAACTGAAAGAAGCTACATGCCACTTTTTACCAGTTTGCCAGAACATTGACATCATTGGCACCGTCACAATTCCCATCAACTTTGTCAGTTGCAAATATCTGGCAAGCTCTTTTACATTCACTTCCCACTCATTCTTTACTAGGTGAGAAGCATTGAACATGATTTGTGATGCATACAAATTTCTTTCATATGCCAAATACTTCTGTAAATCTCTCATAATAAATAACAATAAATCCCAGAGGAGTGGTTGGTGCTGGGACAGTCAAGCCTGGTGTTCCAGTAAAACTCTGAACAAATGGTGCAGTGTTGTCAGTAGACCAGGCTTCACTACAACTGGCATGTGGGGTTCTAGTGGTAAATAAATCGTCTGTACGTGGGGCTGCATCAATAGCCACATCAACATCACTATTCATTTTGTATCGTATCCTCACCTGTCGTTTCTGCCACTTAACTATCAACATAACATTATTTACACATTGAAAATATTAGAGGGGCTGGTCCCAAACATGCACAAAAAAATAAAACCACATGAGACCAGAAATCCTGGCATTATGTGCAGAATACCCCCGTTGAGAAGCAGAGGTGCAATAGGTACTCAAAGAACTATCAACATCAGAGGCCAGAGACTGTTCAACATGCTTTCACTACACAAAGGACATAACTAGCCGACACCCTCGCACTGTTCACGAGAGCATAACCACCTCCAAAGGATACCTGATCATTCAGGCTGCGAGCAGCCTCGTCCAACACCCTGATTGACCAGGCCTGCAACGAGGAAGTCTGGTCGAGGACCGGGCCACAGACGTTCAGCCCCGAAATCATCGCAAGGTAAATGCAAGAAAAGGTATCGCTCACTTTCTGCAGTGTCAAGGTCACAGCCCGAAAATTCATTAAGTAAAGTCAAACTTTGTCGGTGAGTTTTTCCAATGTTTCTTGCTAATACTCTCTAGCTTTTTCATATTTTTTTTTTAATTAGAGATGGATTTGCTCTTACTGATCACTATCCACCACAGTAAATTTTCTGTCTTTATAAAGGCAGAAAAAATGAGGAAAAACAAACTGCACACGTTTAGACACGGGTACAGCGCTGCGGTCACGAGTATGGTCACTAAGATACTGAGACTCCCGCTTGAGTGGCTACCCACACGGCGGGGTGATGACTCGGGGGAATACAGAGAATGATAAAACGTTGGCGCCCATTTTAAAACAAGTCCCATAATGAGAAATAGATTTTTAACATTTTATTTCCATGATGGGGGCTAACCTCATGGCCCTGAACATGTGTTTTGTAAATCATTGAGCGAACGTCATCGACGAAGTGCATATTATTAATTAACTGCTGACTTATCATCCGAGGCAAAGAGCTTCTCCTGGCCCGCGTCTCTGCACTGCTTCACCTGCTGTCTCCCATGGCGTCACTCCCTCACTAGTTGTCCTCCTGTGTTGGGTGCACCATTCAAACCACCATGTTCCGTTAGTGTCAGTGGGTACTCATTAGCTTCACATTCAAGCTTCCTCACAGCTGAGCCGTCCACTACTGGGCTTCCTCGTAGGTGTCACAGGTCACGTTCCCAGGAACTATCCCGAACCCTCTTTTAGAGGTAGGCTGTTGCAAAGGCCCCCCCCCCCAGATTAAATGCTGGTTACGGAGATCGAGAAAGGCTCGTTGACTTCATGCTCCACAAGGAAGATGAATGCAACGTGCCATTTACCGAGTTTGAATTACTCGCGGCTCTAAACAAAGGCAAAGCCACATCCCCCGGTGAAGATGGTATCACTTATGACATATTGCGTCTGCTCCCTTTAGTACCAGGGAATCCCCTGCTTGAGCTATATAATATGAGCTATGTTACTGGGGAGCTTCCTAACTCTTGGACCAACAGTATAATCATTCCAATTCCCAAGCCAAATCAAGAGAATGCTTTCCGCCCAATTTCCCTTACTAGCTGCATTTGCAAAACATTCGAGAGAATGGTCCTAAACCGTCTCCTCCATAGAATAAGAACCATGCTATCCCCCCAGATATATGGCTTCATGCATGGAAGGAGTGTACATCATTGCATCACCACCTTTCTTACCCTGCACACTGAAAAGTCATACACCACCTTCCTAGATCTTAAGTCTGCCTTTGATATTGCAAATAGACATGTTATCTTGAGTGAGCTTGCAAGAATGAATATTGGTGGTCGACTTCTTTGTTGGATCAGGGGTTACTTATCCAACAGGAAGTCATCTGTATTTTTCCAGGGGCATAGGAGTGTAACAAGAGACTTTGAACTAGGTACCCCGCAGGGTGGTGTCCTCAGTCCTACCTTATTAAATATCTTAATAAACACGCTGTTAAACTCTATACCGAGCAAACCCAACGTCCACATCATTAGCTATGCTGATGATATAATGATACACACCACTGGGTATGCTAACACGCAGAACACACTTAACTCTGTATTACTCATGTCAGGAGCTAGGTTTAATTATCTCAGCAGAGAAAAAGATACTAAATCGGCGCCCACCCAGGCAGGGAGGAGCTGTTCGCAAGATGCAATTGTCTGATGGCTCCCAGCTCGACTATGTAAACAGATTCAAATACCTTGGCCTTGAGGTGCCACTGTATGGTCCTGTTGTATTCAGACTGTCGTCAGTATAAAGAGAGGCTCCGAGCTCTCAAGGCTGTTGCAGGTTATCACTCAGGCTATGGTGCCAATGTCAGGATTGTCAAAATGATGTAATTTGCATACATCATATCTTTAGTGGATTATGCTGCACCTCTGCTTGTTTTGATGCCTGAAAGAAAGCTTGGAGGGCTTGAAAAATTGCAGAACGAAGCCTTGAGGATAATCCTTGGGTGCCCTCGTACCACAAAGATACTTAATATGAGAAAGGAACTTAATATTCTGAGCGTTGTTGATCGTGTTACTGAAATTAACTGTCAAATTGGTATAAAAATGCTTAGGCTAACTCATCCTAATCCTTGCACAGAAGCCCTCCAGAATTTCTTTATTGAAGATCAGCATTGTTCCAAATGGATAACAAAAACTGGAACTCAACTCAATGTATGGGGTTCATGATTTGTACCAAGAGAAACAACAACGGCACTTTCCTGCACCGTGGGAGGTTACACCCTTTCCAGTTTTAATCCCTCCCTTTCCACCCAAGAAGCAAATTAGAGATCAGCCCAAGCTTCGTCTTGAGGCAAAGCTCAACGCCTTAAGCCATATTGATGCTCTGTCCACAGAGCACTCTCTCTCTCAAATTATATACACTGATGGTTCCCTACACCGCACCACGGGTGCAGCTGGAAGTGCAGTTGTCCTGACAATGGGCGTTGGCCTATACTTTGAGTGGGGAGTCCGTATAAACAACTGGGCCTCTACCCTTCAGACTGAACTATTTGCCTTGATCCTTGCACTGAAATGTGTACAAGTCTCCAAACTTGATACATTAATTGTAAGTGACTCCTTATCATCCTTAAATGCTCTCAACTCTTTAAGACATAACTAACATGCTCGTGCCCGAAGCTAGACACAAATACAACAAAATTATTAAGGATGGTAACAGTGTCCATTTCATGTGTCTCCATCTCATGTTGGCCTCCGAATGCATGATAGAGCTGATAAGTTAGCCAAAGAATCTGCCTTTAAAGGAGCCGTTGAGTGTAACCTTGGATTGTCAATGAGCAATCTGAGAGCAGCAGTACACCGAGAACTTCAACAAGATCTTGTAGATCTGAGGCAAAGTGAAATTGACACCAGTAATTCCATCTATCATACTATCATGCAAGAGGAGCCACACATCTATGGATCATCCAATAAAATCAGCAGACTTCTAGATGTTACTGCTGCTCGGCTTAGACTCTGTTACAAGTATCTCTGGGAATTCTCATTATCTGCTGATGTAGACCTGACCAAATGTAAACTGTCAACAAAATTATTCGCACACCCTCCGTCACTGATGGAGTGCGAAAAGATACGTGAATTTAGAGACAATTCTATAACCAATGTTCCAGCGATGTGTCAATATTTCATTTAAAATGATTTGCTACCAGAAATTTTAGCCAAATATCCCCAGTTTGCTAACTGTAGGTAGTAACTAAGTGATTGTAACCTATCCACCGCTGCCCACTGGATGGGGGGCGGTGGATCTCACGCCAATATTACACAACACACTACAGAGGGAAGGAAGGGGAGGAGTGGCGGCCCTGCTGATAAAGGTCTGGAGTTTCCAGGATATGGATACCCCAGGCTGCGAGAAGTTCAGATACTTCATAACAGGCACCATGACGATGGGAGGACTAAAGATAGTAGCTGCAGTTTATAACTTTTTTTTAAATGGCAAAGACCCAGGCAAGACCTACTATATTTGTCAAACACCTACAATAACTGAAAGGGCAGACTGTCGCCTATTAGAAATCGATCCCAACTTCAATCATGGAGACTTCAACCATGGATAGATGCAAGAATCGTATTGTGGTGTAATGTGAGCTAAACTATTGGACATGGTAACAAGAAACCTTTTAAGCCAACATGTCAGGGGATCCACTTGACTAGAGGTAGTGATGAACCTGCTTGACTTTACCTCGAATTTACTAAACGATTCACATATATGGGAAATTAAGTCCGAAGCCCCATGGGAATGAGTGATCACTGTATTTACATTTGAATATATAGTGGGAGTAGGGATAACTTATGGAAGGGACCAGAAAGCCAAAGCCTGGCATACCGAAAGGGAAACTACAAGGAAACAAAAGTGTTAATATAAATACCATAGGTAGTAAATCTCAAGGATAAAGGCTGCACAGACATGAACGACTACATCACCCATTAGAGTAAGGAGATGCCACAAGTTTGTCCTGGTATGAGAGAATGGAATTTCACGACTTGTGTTAAGTTGTGCGAGTGAGTACGACCAGATGTATATCAGCGTGGAATCTCCAAAAGTGCATATCCATCCTTGCACTCTCCTGTATCCTCTGGTCTGGGACCAAGGTCTGCCTCGCTGGGTATCTATGGGCAGCCCTCGGGCTGGGATGGCCAAGGATATTGCCAGAGTTGTTACAATGCCTTTATCACCAGTGTTGATTATACAAATCAGTGGAACTCGGTGGATCCAGTCGGAGATACAACGTAGAGGGTTAGTTTCGTGCTCCCAGGCCAGGAGGGTTCACTTCTGTTAAGGCAGGTTTCTTAACCTCCCTCGGTACTTTTCCATGACATGAAACAAAGATTACTTGTGTATGGAATTGTTATCGATTTAGGCATTTGTCTCCTATTTGCTTATTCTTTCACAAAGTCATTGGACAAAGGGAAACTAGACCAAACGATGTTCTTTTCCAGTCAGAGGCAACCTGGCCAATACCGTGCAGCGAGCACCAAATTGACAGAACCCATCAACGGCATCAACTGAGAGAAAACGTGAAGCCAGGGAGAATCTTCTAACCTTGTCTGTATGTGGTGATGTTAAAACTATTACTCCAAGCAGACCTAGATAAATTATGGACTGACTAAGTATTTCAAGGAGTACCCAGTCCGTACTCCTAACTCTTCCATAAGGCACCCAGGATACAGTAGAAAATGTATACATGTCAAATGAAAGAATAAAAGGTCAATTTAATAAAGTGAGATGGAGAACAGACCGGAGACAACGACAGGCTCAGACAAAGAGGCTAAGAGGAGGAGATGCCCAGTCACCAAGGCCAGTTCCACAACAAAGTGGCTATAGTTATAACTGATCATGGAATGACCTGCGGGCATTTGATAACAGGGGCCTACCTTCCCCTTCCCCTACTCCCCCTCCCCCCAGAGCAGGCCGTGGTTCAACCCCAAAAATAGAAACCAGGTCAATTGATTGAACATAATTTCAGAAAACCAAGGGAACGATCGCCAGGTGTAACATTGGCCTCGCAGAGGTGCAATAGATTTTGAAGAAAGACACTATGGACGAGGCAATTAAAAGAGGGCTATAGAAGAGACGACGACTACGGGTACAACGGATCAAAGATATTGGTACAACAAAAAGAGGCAAGTCCCATACAAAAGATTTAGTTCCGTCGAATATTCTCAGTTGAAAGTGTTACGACCTAGATGGTCTAGGTGATAATAAACAAGCTATTTGGGGCACTCCTTAACCTACTGCCCGAGACTGAAGTACACGACCCACTTTGTTGGCCCTAAACTCAGGCACACCTGGGAGGATGCCAAAGCACTGGCAGAGGTTTTTGTATTAACTTAAGGATAAAATTACAGGAGAACTAAGGAAGGTGGAGTCTGATGGACCACAAATATGGCCCAAACTACAGTGCCTCGTATTTGTAACTGAGGTCATCCTCTTCATGGTGGACAACAAATCGTACTGCCAGATTATAGGAACGATGATCAGAGCAAGTGTTAGTGTGGCTACAGCAGAAATATTTATGCATGCAGCATATTTATGGCTTCCGCACACTATAGTGAACACCAGCCACACTACTCAACTCGTCCTCGGGCCAGGCTCGTTAGTGCAGAGGCCGTCCCACGAGACTGGTTCATCAATTTTAACACCGTAATAAAAATATGTTCCCATTCATAATTTAATATACAATAAAATTCAATGTATATTAGGCATACATTATGTAATTAGTTTTTTGGGCTATTATTTGTGTTTGTAGTACACTAGTGAAGCATTTACAGACTTGCTATTCGAGAAGCGGATGTCAGTGAAGCACTGTTGGAGAATAGTACTTTAATCGGCCAGACCGCCCTCGTCAATAAAGGACAAATGATCGTTAATCCAGCCAACAAACCACTTGTTTATCAATGAAAAACAGGTTTACACAAAACGCGTCCTCTGTTCATTCCATTCAGTGGTCGATCCTAAAGACTCGTTCATATATTTAAACTAGCTTGCTTCCTTCGGAGCCTTCTTTGTTAGCTTGGAATAAAAGGACGTAGTTAGTGTCCTTGCTCTTAATGCCGTTATCTGTGGTTATAGGAGCTCCGCCAGTTATTATATAATATTTTCTTCCCCAATAAAGAGAGACTTTGCAGTTACAAATCAGGAACACCACGTTACCGCCTTCCAGAGACCCAGAAACGTTCACCTTAACACTTCACAGGTCCTGCCGCCTGACCACAATATTTGTCGACTTGCAGAATTGCTACAGCATTCAAGGGCTACCAATACCTTGTGCACGATACTGATGATGGCCACGTAGCTGCAAGTGCTCAGCCTCCCGAAACTGTCCGACGGTATATTCAGCTTGCTAGGTTTAGCCCCGGTACTTTCCCTTCACGCTAAAACTTTTCGCTTCCCAGTCTCCCCTAACCCCAAGTGAAGCATCACCCTCTTGGGTATTTTTATATATACACATCTATTTGATTGGACTGGTGGGATAGAAGACAGACTAACAGAAATATGGACAGAGGAGGGGATTGAAATTTAACCGAAATTGTTAGCTTAACATTAACCATATAATACACCACAACTTAATCTTCAAATTATGGGCCTGAAGAATGGTTAACCACTCGGAAGTGGCTAACGCATAGAGTACTTTAGACTATACCTATTAGAGGATCACTGCTTCAAGGCATAGTGTGTTAAACTATTAAAATTATTAAACGTGTTCCCTTCACCTATGGTACTTAGGTGGGAATATGTATCAACTACATAATGACCAACTGCGATTCGAGAGAAGATTTTCCAAGTAACTTTAATCCCTCCATACCTGCAGTAGCGTTGTAAAAGACCAAGTTCATGGGTCTGGTTGACCATACCTGCAGTGCTGTTGTACTGATGCACCCTCGTACATACCTGAAATAACATTAAATACATCAAAATACTAAATTGAACATCTTGTAAAGTTTGAGAAACATCCCGCAAAACAATCGATCAGGTCAGATTTTGGTTCATCTATAAAGCTGACTTACCACCGAATGGCGAAATCACAGACTTGACTTATCCAAAGCCCGTTCTCAACAACGGCCAAGTGGTCGTTAACCCGGCAGCCAAACATGAACGTTCTCAACACAACGGCCAAGTGGTCGTTAACCCGGCAGCCAAACATGAACGTTGTCAACACAACGGCCAAGTGGTCGTTAACCCGACAGCCAAACATGAACGTTCTCAACACAACGGCCAAGTGGTCGTTAACCCGGCAGCCAAACATGAACGTTCTCAACACAACGGCCAAGTGGTCGTTAACCCGGCAGCCAAACATGAACGTTCTCAACACAACGGCCAAGTGGTCGTTAACCCGGCAGCCAAACATGAACGTTCTCAACACAACGGCCAAGTGGTCGTTAACCCGGCAGCCAAACATGAACGTGAAGAACGCTTCACATTTAACTTGTCCTCAGTCTATGCTCGTTCATGCACTGATCCACAACAGTTCAAACATTTAACACGCTGTACTTAAAATAGTTTTTGATGTGACCTATTATATGTTATTTATTAGGCGAGGGAGACAGGTTGGAATACACTCACGTTGTTTCCTTCAACTATCAGACCTATACACAATTTAAATATACATTAATATTTACTTATATTGGAAAAAATATAGTACTTGGTTACACAGGACGTTAATGTTAATTTAGGCGTCTCTGGGGTTGGCTGCAGCGTGGACGACACTGACTCAGGATGGCTAGTTTCATTCACATAGGATGGGGGGGGGAGGGGATGTGACGCTTGCTACATTAAAAGTCTTTGGTCTGTGTTTCAAGGATTGAAATATGATAGTTCACAAGAAACACCTTATAACTGCCAGAATTTAACTAATAATTTTGTCAACATTCTTCACCTGCCTTTGGTGGAACGTTCAGTTTCACTATGAGTGTAACACTCAAGCCGCTGTTGTTGAACAGTTTATCACATAGCAGGCGTTTTTAGAATTAAATTGTTTTAATAATCATCAAAAGTTTTAATCTAGGTAAAAGTTTCCACTAATAGACAGTTATATTACTCAATATCATATTTACAAATGAGTAAACCAGAGCTAATTGAATAATTTTAAATAAAGCCTTAACATGTAACTATGCTTATTTAGACAATCAGCAAATATGGACTATTCTACCAACAGAATACAATGTGATAAAATAACTAATCATCTAGAGTAACTTGCCTGTAAGCCTGACGCAGGTAACCTCATGCACAGGACTGTCCAGGTGACTAATTTAGTAAAACCAATGAGGCGGGCGCTGAGCAGCACCTCTCCCCACGCCGGCCCGCGCCACACTGCCCGCCGCGCCTCTTGACTAGCTTGGCCTGATGGGTCAACTACCTGTGACGTCATTCATCTCACCTGACATGAGGCCGCCACACACACAAATAATTCACAAGTCACTTCCACAATATTAATATAGTTTATTTCTATTAATGTGAAATATGAGCAAGTGTGAGTATGTATTAAAAGCACATACTTCACTACTGGACATTAAACCCACTACCACACCCACCTATAGTAGCTTGGAAGCTCCATAACGCCTTCTGTAACTGTTATGTTGGGGTCTAGGCCAGGGGCCAGGTACAGCAACCGGTTACGGTGCTCAGCGTCCTGTGTGTATATATTACTGTATGCCTGTAGGGTCGAACTCTTAGGTCTTGGACCCCGCCTTTCTTATCGTCGATTGTCTAATTACCGAATCAAGACCTATTTTTCCTATCATATCATCTACATGTGTTTCCATCACACACACACACACACATTCCCAGGATACAGCCCGCAGCAGTTGTTTAACTCCCAGATACCTGTTTACTGCTTCGTGAACAAATCATCAAGTGAAAGAAAATCTGCCCATTTGTTTCTGCTTCGATCGGGAATCGAATCCGGGTCCTTTGAACTACGACCCTCGAGTGCTGTCCACTTGGTTGCGAGGACGTGTGCGTGCGTGTATGAGTTTGTGCGAACTCTCCTAAATGTACTCGCCAAAATGTGCCTGCAGGGTCAAGCTAGGCTCCTAGCCACCACCCCCCCCCCCCCGCCTTCTAAACGTTCTAAGATTAATGCAATGTCTTGTTTCCCCTCATTTATCATATTTCCATTTAAAACTTTGAATCGATTTATCTTCAACGTCTTTACTTCTAACCAGTTGCACTTATTGACAGCCCTGAGACTGAAAAACGTCTTAATGACGTCCCTGTGACTTATTTGCATCTCTAATTTCCTTGTGTGACCCCTAGATCTGCTGTTCCTAGCTTCCAACAATATTGCTTTGTCTACCTTGTCAATTTCCATTAGAATCTTATATATTGCTATCAGATCCCCCTCATCTCTCCTTTCCTCCAGTGTGGTAAGGTCCAGTTCTCTCAGTCTTATTTTATAGCTTAAACTCTTCAACTCTGGAACAAGTCTCGTTGCATTTCTTTGTAACTTTTCTAGTTTCTTCTTGTCCTTTTACAGGTAAGAGTTCCATGCCGGGGATGCATATTCATGTGTGGCTCTCACCTTCGCTGTAAATAGGTACAGGAAAGCCCTCGTGTTTAAATTTCTGAAGGATACACGGATGTTGGCCAGTATGCCATTATGAAGCTGTTATTCTGCTAATGTGGGCATCTGACATCACAAATGGGGTTATGTCCACTACTAGGACTTTCTTCCTTTCTGATGTAAGAATCAGTTTTCCCTTTTATCCTATACTTTTGTCCTGGTCTTAGTGTGCCTGTTCCAATCCTCATAACTTTGCATTTGGCCATGCTTTTTTTTCTGAAATATTTTAAGTGTGTCCAAATCTGATTAAATGCCTCACAATCTGCTACTGTCCTGAGACTTCTGAAACTTTGCATCATCTGTAAATATTGAAATGAAGGCACAAATTTCCTGTCAGGTGATTGACAAATTCGAAACAGTATGGGACCCATAAGCGACCCTTGTAGTACTCCACTTGTAACCTCTCTCTCCCCTCTGCTTCCTTCTTGAGAGAGAATCTCTGATCCAATCAGCATTAGGGAAACCTAAACAAACTGCCCCTGGTGTGGATGGTATAACTTGTAACACCTTGAGCTTACTGAATAATGTCCCTAGCCACCCTCTGATTGACCTCTATTAAATGAGCCTCTCACAAGGTATCTTGCCAAAGAAATGGACACAAAGTTTCATAGAACCAATTCCTATACCTATCTCAAAATTCAGACCCATTTCCCTTACATCTTGCATGTGTAAAGTCTTGTCTTGGAGTTCTTAGTCGAGTCATTTTTCAGGTCAAAGAAGAATTGGCTCCTAACCTATATGGGTTTATGCCCAAGTTTTGTTCACAACCATGTTTTGCTGAATATTTTGTACACTTCCAGGATAGGACACAGGCAGCCTTTATTGACCTGAACTCAGATTTCGATGAAGCAAATGGCGAAATATTATTTGAGAAACCTGCTGAATTTGGAATCGAAGGTAATCTGAGTTGGATAAAGAGCTACATATCCAACAGGCGTGCTAGTGTCCTATTTAAAGGAGTTAAAAGTACAAGAACGGATGCATTCAAACTAGGCACACCTCAAGGTTGTGTCCTAAGCCCTATGCTCTTTAATATACTTATGTGCAAACTTATCCATGACATGCCTGTACTATCTACTAAAACTGTTATATGTTATGCTGATGATATTTGTCTTATGGCAAACAGTAAACTAAGACTACAAACTTTACTTGATGTATTTTCCAAGAAAGTAGTAGAATGTGGCCTCATAATCTCTGTTGATAATACAAGAGCTCTTTTTTCCCCTTTCTCTTCATGTTAACTATACTATTAATGGAGTGCCCGTGGAGACTTTTGAGTCTTATAGATAGTTTAGAATCAAGGTTACTGATACAAATATCATCAGCAACCTTCGCAAAAACTTGTTGAGCGTCTTAAACCTCTCAAAACTCTCGTGAGTTAAGGATTTGGTATTAACATAAGATATGCTCGTAGTTTTTATGTTGCCTTTATACGATCTGTTGTTGATTATTATGCCTTGTATCTTCTTAATTTAACACCTAAACAACTACAAGGCCTAGATGTAGTACAAAAAAATGACATGTGCATCATCCTGGGTTGTCCTAGAACTGTCAGAATCGTTAACATGAGAACGGAACTAAGATCACCTTCTATTTACGAGAGAATAGTTCAACATAAAACTATGTTTTGTGCCATACGGGCTCACCATAGCCCGTGTTACCTGGAACAAAAAGTTCCAGGTAGCCAATCTTTAACAACAACAACATTTTGTGCCAAAACTTTGAAAAACAATGGTTCCCCCAACTCTATTCAAATTAAATTGAGATCCATTCTAAACAATTCTGACTGTTCAATCAATCCGCAAAAAGCACCTTACAGTGTGTGGCTCAGTTGTTGTGCCAATAATCTTATGAAACTGAATGTCTCTGTCTTGATAAAACTGTTCACTATATTCCCCCTTGGAAAAATGTGCAGGTCTCTATACATTATACACCCATCAGTGTAAAACAAATGTATAACACAAACTATGAGATGTATAACACTAGAAACTATTGACAGTCATCTTCAAAATCTCAAACCAACTGAATCCTATGCCTTTACTGATGGATCTGTGCAATTAGGCACCCGTAGAAAAGATTGTGCATGTGCAGTATATAAAGGGAATTAAATGATCATGCCTAGTACACAGAGATTGAACTACTGGGAAAGCACGACAGACTGAGCTATTGGGTATTTATCTAGCTACTAAATACATTAAGCTCCATGGGGGTGGGTGATATTTTGTGACTAAAAGTGCTCTGCAGTCTTTAAATAACCCATCACCAATTTATGCTTGTAATATTAAATGGAAAGTAATTTTTGCCAATGATAATAACCATTGTATAAAATTTGTGTGGATCCCATCCCATGATGGAATTGGAAAAATATGACTTCGTACATCAATTGGCCAATAAGGATTGCAGGAAAGAAACACTGATTGTGACTTGCATTATCTAATGAAATTATTAGAAACATAGAAATTAAAGAAATTACTTCAGATTTATTAGAATTAAGACATGGCCAGAGACCTGAAAGCTGCAGTATTAAAAGCTATGACAACTTTTGTAATAATAGGTATTTGTATGATCAGCACAGTAGCCGGACCAGGCAATATGATGTAGTCATTGCGTGAATTCGCCTTGGGATAGGAACATCTGGCAGGTTAGTGAGGCTGAGCCACTACCCAAATGTTCAGATTGTAAACTCTCGTGACAAACCTTTAATGCATTCACTAGAACACTATATTGTTGAATGTGAAACCGTAAAAGATTTTAGACCTCCTGGCCTATTGTACCACCAAATGTGTTACTGTTTCATTGAATCTGGAGTACTGGACGACATCCTAACAATTATCCAAACGGCCTATTGACTTGCTCGAGTAGCAGGGGGGGAGTTGTGTAAATCCTGGTTTGTGCCTCGGAGAGGTTGCAGGATCCAGTAAGTTCAGTAGAACTTCGGTTTCAACTACTTTTACCCTGTCGTAGCTCAGTACGATAAGGCAGTGTCTGGGATGCTCCCGGACGCAGGTTCAAATCCTCGTCACGGACCCTTGTGGATTTGTTTAATTTATCCAAAATTCGTTTGTCATTTGAAAGAAATAAGAACAATTTTATTAATATTAATCTTAAGTTGCATCTCTTATGACCCATCCCTGCCCTTATGTGGCAGTGACCAATAGAAAGTTATATTTACATATTCGTACATTGAAACATTGATTGTAACCATGATACATGGGCTTCAACCTACAGTTCAGACCAATTGCCTTGTGTATGATCCTCTGTCCTGTGTGACAGTGAATACCAGCATTATCCTCACTCCAATACGAATTGAATTCCTCAGATTAGGCAAAATTGTAATTAAATTTTTGTCAATAAAGATGTTAATAATAATAATAATCTCTGACCCACCTTAGGACTTTCCCTAAGGTGGAATGGAAAAAGTCTACCTACACCACACAACTCCCGACCCCTTCATAGGTTCGGACCACATTCCTGTCTCTATGTATCCCAAAAAACTCTATCCTCATTCAAGGCCTCCCACGTTTACCATACAGCAGAGCTGACTGGGCAGCATTCACAGAGCGTGCAAGAGACAGACCTAACATTCACATATGATGGAAAGACGCCCGGGGGTCATTGACACCCAACTACACCTTAGACAAGACAGTCACACAATGCGGCGGCTTCAACAAACACTGCTCATCACCCACAGAAGATACTCTATTACTCCATCCATGCGATCCAGGAGACGTATCACACGCTACCAAAACAGATTCATACAAAACCAGCACAGACATGGCCACGTACTTTTCGGCCTCACTATACTCTGCAATCACGTACTCATTAGCCTGGTCGATGATCACCCCTTGCCCTTGACATGCCTAGTAATAATGGCAAAACAGAACAAAAACAAACTCTCAAGAATTTTTGTAACTTCATTAACAAAGTCAAGAGAAGCAAGTACACCACTTTCAAACACATTTACTCACAACGACAGAAACTTCATGAACCCGGCAGTCATCCAGGTTTTTCAGCAACACTGTTAGACAAACTTTCACCCAGAGCCAACAGCACTTCGAAACTTTACGGTTAACAACATGGATTACCAGACACGCAAACCGCAGACCAGACAACGTTGGAAGATTGGTGCGCGGCCAGAGATGGAGATGGACTGTATAGAGCTTGCGGGCATGCTTTGGTGGCCTGCCCGTTTAAAGTGAGTCTTACAAGATGGGTACGCGTTTGCCTCCCCTGAAGAGATCCACTTCGGTTGGTTTAGCGTTTTCCCGGCCAGTGGACCAAACGCTGGTTGGTCTAGCTTTGGTGGACGTGCTCCATGTCAAGTTGGCCGATCTGATTGGTGTGTAGCTTCTTCAGGATCGTTGAGAGGTGGCTGAATTTCACCGTCAAGTTGTGTTTCAAGAGTTCCTCTATCGGTGTGAGAGGCGTTATTTCCCTCTGCCTGATGGGGCGGGAACCATTCAGGGTAGTTAACCTGAGTGTGACTGACTTACGTGGCGGTGCATGGAGCGCCGTTTGAACTTGTTGGATGAGCTGTTGACCAGGCGGTTTGAGAAAGTGCTGAGTGTCCGGTGAAACAAGGTCACAACCGCCCACTGGTGCGGGGATGCTTGATGACACCCGGACTTTGACGTTGTCCCTGGCGTGAAGTGTTCCTTCTTCGTTGTCCATGATAGGGTTTACAATTGGATGTTTGTAAAAAAGTCCAGCCCCGTCCATGTTATCGTTGTGGTCAGTAAGGTCACCTGGCGGCTGCACTGCGTCGTGGTCGCGGCTGACTGTGTGAATATATTCAAGAAGGGGGATTTTCCAGTTATGCTGACACAGGACGAGTTGGTGGGGGTGGCTGGGGATGTTATTCTACCTCCTGTTATGATCCCAGGTAGCTGAAAAATGAGTCTCCCTTGAGAGTTATTCTGCAAGACCTGACCTAAATAAGAGGTGAAAGAAATATAGACATGGAGGTACATACGTAAAATAATTGGTTAGATTTGATAAATAGTTTAAGAGTATGGGCAGTGATCAAGAATATAAGTAAATGACTTGACATGAGATGTGGAGAGTTTGCTGGAGGTGTGAGGCTCGCTTGAGAGGAGCTTGAGCTCACTTGAGCACCAGACATCGTGAGGGGGAAGTTGCACTCCGTTGAGCTCCTGTCAGAGAGGAACCCCTAGTTGATATACCTTCAAGAGGAAGGAAGTGTGAAGACGTTTCAGCTGTGGATTCGAGCTGGAAAACGTGTGGTCTCAAGTCACGGACGGCAAGAAGAGTTGTGAAGCCGCCCAGAGACATTTTCATGGGCCATGGGAGCGCCCTGGTCAGGCACCATCGATAGGGAGAGCGCCCTGCAGGAAACCTTATTGTGGTAAGCCCAAATTTAACTAGTTAATAGTGATTGTCTGTATTTGATTGTGTGCCCAGCGATCATAGTAATTGTTTGTGAGTACATTAGGCATGTTTTGATGAGGCAGAAGGGCAAAATAAGAGAGTAAAGATGGAGGAACGTCTCGGAGGGCAGAGCGACATTTATC
Organism: Procambarus clarkii; assembly: GCF_040958095.1. NCBI lineage: Eukaryota > Metazoa > Arthropoda > Malacostraca > Decapoda > Cambaridae > Procambarus > Procambarus clarkii. The sequence goes on from NC_091161.1 coordinate 43,891,555, forward strand.
CACTCCAACCACTGGTGGGCGACTGAGTGAGAGAGCCGCCGGGAAGCGGAAGGCTCCCAGGGAGGGCAGAAAATGGACCAGCCCAAACGTGGGAGTCACCTCACAGCATGTAGAAAGCAGGGAGATGTCAAGTGAAACATTTATTTTTAACTTTATGTTAGTCTATATGTTTGTAGAGGAACATTTTTACTGGCATGTAAATGGGTTGCAGGTTTGTCTGGGGAAGGATTTGCTGAGAACTTCAAAGCCAGCAGAGAAGGGGTAGTTGATGAGACTCCAAGGTTGTGGAAGGCACTGAGCTCTGTGGAAGAGCAGCCATACAGTGAGGAGCAGGACCTCAAGCTGAGAGAAGAGGAGCAGTGGAATGAAGTTTCACATGCTTCTGTAAGTTCCAGTGGTGAAACACCATTGTTGCTCAAGGAAGAATTCATGGTGTAGCAGCCGGGAGAGCTGTGGAAGACCCTAGTAGACGATTCTAGGAAAACCTGAAGATGTCAGGATAGTGAACTTCCAGATGTGGAAAAGAAGTTCTTATTGACTACTTGTAGGGAGTTGGTAGAGTGTTTGGTTGTCATTAGCGTGCAAGACGCAATGAAAGGTGGTGATTGGTTACCATTTTTGTGCCAAGGAGTATTTATACTGAAGTATAGAGTTACAACTGTAGGCTGGATTACCTGCAGAGACATATGTGGGCTCTAGGACTGATAGGGTGATTGATTGATCATTGTTGTTTATCAAGGAATATTTATGCTGATATTTATGTTATTGCAGTCATAGGCTGGTTTTTCCATATATATATATATATAATATATATATATATATATATATATATATATATATATATATATATATATATATATATATATATATATATATATATATATATATATATATATATATATATATATATATATATATATATATATATATATATATATATATATATTGACGGTGTTCCCCCCCCTTATATTTCTCCAACGCTTGCAGTAAGAGTCATGTCTACCTTTCCCAAGCGTTCTCTACGTTGCAGGCATCAATTTGATATATGGGAGCGAGTGGAGTGTTCTCGGAGAGCCGAGAAATTTGTGAAACAATAATATTTTGGCCTGTGGTTTAGGCCCTTTAGGAAGCCAAGATGGCGCTGGCTCTCCTGATTCCCCGCCAAAACTGTGTGACGTCAGTGGCACCGGATTGGTCACCGACAGCAATGTGGCACCGAGAGCCAATGAAAACTTCCCGTGGCGAAAGTGACGTCACGAAAGGAAGGGGGTCCTGGCAGCGCGCCGTGCTGGCGCCAGCAGTCCAGACACGACACGTCAAGGAGGTTGGACGTGCGACGATTGGTCCTGTCAGTTTGACAGTTGTTTCCCGCTCCCGTGGATTTACGCGTCACCTGAAGTCTGCCAGTACTCTGTGAGGTCTTCCCTAGTTCATGTGTTGAACCAGAGAGGGAATCGACGGTTATTGAGCAACAGGTGCTCCAGTCAGGTACTGTGCAAGAAGAAGTGAAGTCTGTGCAGTGACGTAGGCGACGTCTGAAGCAGTTCACCCAGTCGTGACGGCGTAGTGGCTGACAGAGCCACTGGGTAGCAGAGGGAGAAGAGGACTAATTGGGGAATCCGGACGACTGCAGCTGAGACGTAGGCGGCAGCCGTTGCTGGGAGAAGACGACGGCAGGAGACCGACTCCAACCCTACCAGAAGTCGAGGAAGAGTACGGACCTGCAAGGAAGAGGGCACGGAGACGACGCGCTAAACGGTGGGACGACGAGTGGTTCCGGTAGGACACGACAACGTGTGTGTAGGGGCGTTCCCGACACGAGGACCAGGAGCTACAACTCAACTCTCATCGGAGGATAGTTTGAAGTAGGTGTTTCTAGTTTCCCTCCCCATTCCCCTTTAGTTAGCTATATTATTCGGCTATATTATCTAGCCTGAGGATTTTATATGTGTGAGCAAGTCTCACCCATGTCACAATAAAGCACCAGTGTGCAGGATAGTACTATCAAGAGTACTTGTAATTTTCATGTTTATTATTGGTGTGTACAGGCACCCGGAACAAGTGATAAATTTACTGTGTTTTGTATATCTTTCTAGAGACTTTGATGAGAACATATAGTGATAAATTATATATAATATTATGCCAGTATTTGGAAGTTAGGCTATGTGCCCAGAAACTATTTATTCACCATTTATCGATGTCTGATTTACATACACTATATATGTCTATGTTCATGCAGTGATTAATCATTTGTGAGTACAGTGAATTATTGTGTTATCGCCCACGAGAGAAAGTACTGAAAACTCCAGTGTTAAATACTTCATAATATATCATTGAATGAAGGGCAGGTAAAACCATTACAGTGAGTCATTGTCGCATTGATTGTAGAAACGACTGTTTGAGCCCGAGCATAGTGTAACTAAGTAATACGTGCTATTGTAGCCAATATCGAGTGTGCGAGTTTCTAGCAATATTGGAGAACTTAAAGAAACAGCCCGTGTGAATCTAGAAAACAAGCAATAAACTTTCGCGCGGGGCCAGGCAATCAGCTGTTCTTGACATTGACGAGGAGGGGAGGTGTTGCCACTTAGTGAGTGCATAATATTCGTGGGAACTACCGGCCACAGCCAGGATCAGCTGATTATTTATTGATTGACCTCGTGACATTTTTCATGCATTTTAAGTAAAATACAAAATTACTTCTGTGTTTATATCATCCCCTCCATTGATCTTGTGGCTATATTATACTGGAAAGCAAAGAGTGATAAGAGTAAGTACCTGCCTGATTCCTGATCTTTTGAGTGTGACCTTGCCAAGGCTACCACTAATTCCACCAGTCCACTGAGGTGTTACTGGACACCGAAAACACCAGTTGGCGACCTTGTGGTTAATAGTAAAGCCCTATTGTTGGGTGCGGACCACACGACAGTTAAGTAAACAAGAAGTGTGTTCCCACTCCTTCTCTATCAGAAGGCCGGTGGAGATTGACTGGGATACTCTCCTGGCGTGCAGTGGCGCCGAAAGGATTAGAGTGAAGACCCGCTGGGCTACGGTGAGTGACCTTGAGATACCGTTGCTCACCCAGAGTAAGAGCAAGAGTAAGTGTAAACCCCGACATTGGCGACCTTGCCAGGATTTCGATCGAAGTAAAGGTTGCAGTGGTGGTACTTGGCAGTGGTGTTAGAGATCAGGTGCAGGGTTATCACTCATAGCACAAGATGGAGGATGATAAAGTTGCAAGGTTTATTGACTCTAGAGATGAACAGGTGCTGGAAGAGTGCACCAAGGCACAGTTACAGGATATAGCGGATCATTTTGGAATAAAGCTGAGATCTGCCAGAGTGGCAGAAAGAAGACTAGAGATAATGGCTCAGCTCAGGGCACGAGACGAAGCTTTGGGGAGGAACGGACCCAAACACCTGCCAGTGTGGGTGAACACCTGAGCATTGGTGGGAGCAGCAGGGGATCCAGCGGCAGCAGGCACAGCATTAAGCTGGAAATAATGAAGCTGCAGCTGGAAGCACAGCAGCGCAAAGAAGAGCGAGAAGCAGAAGCACAGCAGCGCAAAGAAGAGCGAGAAGCAGAAGCACAGCAGCGCAAAGAAGAGCAAGAAGCGGAAGCGCAGCTGAGGAGAGAAGAAGCGCAGCAGCGCAAAGAGGAGCGAGAAGCACAGCAGCGCAAAGAAGAGCGAGAAGCAGAAGCACAGTTGAGGCGTGAAGAGCGAGAAGCACAGCTACGCAGGGAAGAACAAGAGCAAGAAGCACAGCTGAAGCGTGAGGAGCGAGAAGCTAGAATGAGACTACTGGAAATAGAAGCCAACAAGGAGGTGGAGCTGAAGCGAGCTGAACTAGGACTAGGTGCACCTGCTCCGCAGCAACAGGAAGACCGACGAGTGAGGGAACGAGACCTGCCGGTCTTGGTGCCTAGTGAAGCCGAAAGTTTCTTCGATCACTTTGAAAGGGTTGCTGCTCTGAAGAGGTGGCCGAGGGCGGAGTGGGCGGAGCTGGTTCAAGGGAGGCTCACAGGGGAAGCTCGTGAAGCCTACACTATGCTCGACTTCCAAGAATGCACCAACTACGATGCGGTAAAACGAGCTGTGCTCCATTCCTTCAAGCTCACGCCAGAGTGTTACAGAAAGAGGTTCAGGGAATGTACCCGTTCACCAGGAAAGTCTTATGCGGAGACGGCGAGGGACATGGAAAGAAAGCTCCTTAAGTGGCTGGACTCTGAAGAAGCGAGGTCGGTCGAAGAGGTCAAGGAATTAATGGACATGGAAAAGTTTATGTCCGTGCTCCCTCCTGAGATCAGGGTGAGGGTAAAGGAGGCGGACATAAAGAACCTGAGGGCCGCAGCCGACCGAGCCGACATGTTAGAGGAAGCACTACGCCCAAGCCGAGAGGGACAGCACCGATCACCCGTGTACTCCGGAAGCAGTAGGAATTATAGGAGGACGGATGGATGGAGGACAGAAGCGAGTTCTCCTAAGTCCCACCTCTCGAGATGGGACGATAGAGGAACAAAAGGTGCTGTAGTGCCGACAACCAACCAACTGAGAGCTCGGGAGCTGTTACTGCAACGAAGGAAACGACAAGTGGGGCGAGAAAGACACAGGGTGCGACGGCCTCTGAAGGCAGTGCTAAGGCGAGCGGTGGCGGATGGTCTCCGCCGAGGATCCGCTGCTACAACTGCGGAATACTTGGACACGTCGCGCGGGAATGCAGACGCCCTAAGCAGCGGGGACACGTTGCTTTAGTGATGTTCGAGGACCAGAGGGCCGAGAGAGTGCGGGATGAACCCGTGCTGGATGGGGCGAAGATAGTTCACCCATTCGTGTGTCAAGGAACCGTAAGGATGGGGGACGCAGACCCCATCCCAGTGAAGATGCTAAGAGACACTGGGGCTGATTTTACCCTGGTGAGTGAGACCCTGTTCCCCGAGGGTTACGAAAGTACCAGTGTGGGGGTGGCAAGCGTGACCACTGTGGGAGGCCCAGTGAGGATGCCCCTACACCAGGTAACTTTGGATTCCGATTATGGCTGCCAGACCCTTGTGGTGGGAGTCTGTACATCAATGCCCAAGATGGAGGCACAGGTCATCTTGGGGAATGACGCGTGTGGAGGATATGTCCTTCCGAATCTCGTGAAAGGCGAAGAGTGCCTAGAACAATACAAGGAGACAGGCGGAGTGTTAGACGCCTGTGGGGACGAGAAGGGAATCGCCCCGGCGGCGTTCCCAGTTTGTGCTGTGGGGCCGAGACAGTGCGAAGAACAAGGAGGTAGTGGATCTGATGGGGCTGAGGAGACGTCCGACAGCCTGGGAATAGATCACCTCTTCGTAGGACCCGGAGAACGAGCGGAGGGCGAAGGTAGCCCGAATGGTGAGTTGCAGGTGACCCTCACCAGTTCTCTAGGGGTTGACCGCACTCGTCTTGGAGAGTTGCAGTAGGAAGAGTTCCCCGAATTGGTTAGTGAGGCCAAAGGAGGACGTGTGGGTCCTGAGAAGGCTTACTTTCCATTTATCTATGTTATATATGTTATGCTATCCATGCTGAGGGAACGATGGACACCAGGAGCGACCGTGGGAACAGTGAATGAATATGTCCAGAAGTTCAAAGAACGTCTCACCCTAGCGAAGGAACTGGCTGGGAAACACCTGAAGGAGGCGCAGCGTAAGATGTCGGAGTGGTACGACAAGAGAGCTGCGCAGAGGGATTTCCAGGTCGGATCCCAAGTGATGGTTTTGCTGCCAGGTAAAGGTAGGGTGACCGAGACGCGGTTCAAGGGACCATTCCAGGTGTTGCGATGGGTGGGTCCAGTGTCGTACGAGATTGGGAAGCCGGACAGACCCCGGAAGAAACAGGTGTGTCACGTAGACCGCCTGAGACCTTTCTTCACTGTGGAAGGAAGAGCCGCCAGGCAGGACGGAACGGTGTCCCGAAAACCCCAGCGGAAGACGGTTCTGTGTGTACAGGGGGACCGAGAACTCCCGGAGGAGGAAGAAAAGTGGTCCAGGGCGGACCGCACCCGTCTCACCAACACTGAGAGTCTGACAAGGATCAAGGTCAAGCACGTCAAGGGGAAGGACAACGTAGTAGCAGATGCCCTATCCCGCTTACACTAACCAGACATGACTCTTATTTTAAGGGGAGGGGTATGTGACGGTATTCCCCCCCCTTATATTTCTCCCACGCCTGCAGTAAGAGTCATGTCTACCTTTCCCAAGTGTTCTCTACGTTGCAGGCATCAATTTGATATATGGGAGAGAGTGGAGTGTTCTCGGAGAGCCGAGAAATTTGTGAAACAATAATATTTTGGACTATGGTTTAGGCCCTTTAGGAAGCCAAGATGGCGCTGGCTCTCCTGATTCCCCGCCAAAACTGTGTGACGTCAGTGGCACCGGATTGGTCACCGACAGCAATGTGGCACCGAGAGCCAATGAAAACTTCCCGTGGCGAAAGTGACGTCACGAAAGGAAGGGGGTCCGGGCAGCGCGCCGCGCTGGCGCGAGCAGTCAGACACGACACGTCAAGGAGGTTGGACGTGCGACGATTGGTCCTGTCAGTTTGACAGTTGTTTCCCGCTCCCGTGGATTTACGCGTCACCTGAAGTTTGCCAGTACTCTGTGAGGTCTTCCCTAGTTCATGTGTTGAACCAGAGAGGGAATCGACGGTTATTGAGCAACAAGTGCTCCAGTCAGGTACTGTGCAAGAAGAAGTGAAGTCTGTGCAGTGACGTAGGCGACGTCTGAAGCAGTTCACCCAGTCGTGACGGCGTAGTGGCTGACAGAGCCACTGGGTAGCAGAGGGAGAAGAGGACTAATTGGGGAATCCGGACGACTGCAGCTGAGACGTAGGCGGCAGCCGTTGCTGGGAGAAGACGACGGCCAGGAGACCGACTCCAA